>NW_006399999.1:164035-184258 GCF_000299155.1 Elephantulus edwardii
TGCGGTTGGCGCAGGATAGAGCAGGGTTTAGGGCTGTTGTGCATGGGGTCGCTATGAGTCAGAAACGACTCGACGGCACATAACAACAACAACAACAAGTCTTTCTAAAGCCGACTGTCAGGCCTTTCTTCCAAGGTTGCTGTAGGTGGACTCAAAACATCAGTTCTTTGGTTAGCAGTTGAGTACATTAACTCTTTCATTATGCAGGAACTTTATGCAATAGAACTGGACTGCCTAATGCACTGACAGAGAAGTTATTCTTACCAATACGTTTTCTCTGTGCTGGATTAAATGAGGCAACCCTACAGTATGGTTTAGTTCACCTTGGAGTTTCTTTGTCCAAAGTTCCAACCCTGTCCTAATAACATCTCAAAGTTTGAAATAACAATTCCCCTGCAGAAAATTCTAGTACAGATGGAAACTAAGATACTCCAGGCCGCTCTGGCCATATGTCAAATTGGTCTTAAGCCATTGAAATGTTTCAACAGCAAACGTGCACTTTATCTGAGAGTTGCTTTAGCTAAGAAGTATTTAGGTCATTTGTGAGAGAACAAAAGTTTTTTCAGAAAACTTTTCTGTGGGAGAGGTTACTTGGGATTGCAAACAAGTGAAAACATTTCAAATAGATCTTGCCACTTTAGCTGATCTCAGTTTTTACTGCCATTTTATTTACTGACGTATTTGATCTGTAACAAAAGTATTTTTCAATTATTATTAATTTCAATGAATATTTAAAGATTTTTTAAATTTCTATTCATTCACTGTTGCACTTTTCTCCCACCCCACCCTTCCCCTCAAGTTCACTCTTCTCTTTGAAAAGTAAAATTCCTTCATTGGTATACAATGCCCCTGCACCCACTCCCACCGCCGCCCCTAGTATACTCCACTCCGCAACCTTCATTCTGGACTCTTATGATAATCATAATACCCTATAATATATTGCTTTTAAACTCTTCTCTCCCTCATCCATTTCATGCAGTATAACTCTTAAGTTTTTATAATCAATGCGTATTAACTGATGCCTTCTTAGTGCTTTTACATGAACTTGACAGAGTTCACTACCATACAGCCATTTAGTAGTCCCAGAGCTGAAAAGGAGAGAAATGAATGAGTTTCAATTCCCAGGACAGCAAAGCCTCCTCATCTGTCCTTGTCTTATGTGTATCTAGACCTTGGAAATATCTGTGATGTTCATCAGCACCAAGCTGTTCTCATTCTTATTCAGAGCAGATGGCTGCATATATGTTAAGATTTTATAGGGAAAGCATCTCTCAACTTTCAAAAACACCTGCTACCCATTATGTAGGTCACAAAAAACCTTATTCTAGTATATTATTGGATTTTAAAGCATAGCCTGCAGTTAAAAATACCTGAATTTGAATCCTAACTCGACTGTTCACTAATTGTGTGACCTTAATCATGTGCCTTTGGGACTTTATTTCCTTAATAAATAACTGTTACTAGTAATATCAACCACTTTTTAATATTGTGTGAGAATTAAAATAGATCACACATTTAAGGTGCTATATATTTTCAATTGTTTCTTTTGCGTCTGAAAGTTGGACAATGAATAAGGATGACAGAGGAAGAAAGAATCGGTGATGTTAAATTGGAGATTATTGAATATTTCCTAGATTGTCAAAAGAACAAGCACATGTGTCTTGAAAAAAGTGAGTGCAACCAGAATACTTTGCCTTAAAGGCAAAGGATAGTGAGACTTCATCTCACATACTTTGGGTATGTTATTAGGAACCATGAGTCTTTGGAAAAGGATATCACGCTTGGAAAAGTAGAGAGTCAACAAAAGAGAGGAAGACTCTCAAGGAGATGCAGTGACTGCAACAATAAGCTTAAACAAAGTAGATTCTGAGAGATAGTACAGGATAAGCAAATGCTATAATCTTTTTAAATTTTTTTTTTCATTTTCACTGGCTATATAGTTAGTGTCAATAAATAATAGTTATTAATTTGCCAATTAAAGAAACAGACAGCTATACCTACTCTCGGGGAAGGAATCCAGTTAATTACCCCATGGAAAAGAAGTTATTGGCAACAGATATTATAAACAGATTAAAGTTGAAAGGATAGGGGTATGGGTAATGGAAAGAAGCTGGAGTAGGTTAGATAGAGGTAACAAAGCACTGGGATATCAAGTAAGTCTCACTCACTTAAAAAATTCAATTTTCCATACTTTAAGCTATCACCGATTTAGATATAATGAGAGATTTAGACTTAAAACACATATAACAAGGGTTTTTTTTGGGTTTTGTTTGTTTGTTTGTTTTTCCCAGAGTTCACTTATTTTTTTTTAATTTTTTAATTAATTTCAAAGAACATTTACAGAGATTTTGGATTTCCATTCATTCATTGCTGCACTTTTCTCCCTGCCCACTCCACCCCCACTCCATTTTGCTCTTCTCCTTAAAAAGGAAAAGAAAAACTCCTTCATTGGTATACAATCCCCCTGTACCCTCCATCCTCACCCTGATTATACTTCACTCTGCAACCCTCATTCCTGACTCTTAAGATAATCATAATGCCCTAAAATATATTGCTTTTAAATGGTCTCTCCCTCATCAGCTTTGATGCAGTAGACATAATTTATACAGTTTTTCTCAGTCCTACCCCCACCCCAATGTCAGCCTTATTCTACAACAGTGGCACCATATAATATTTGTCCTTTTGTGACTGAGATATTTCACTCAGCATAATGTCATCCAGGGTCACCCATTTTGAGTAATATTTCATGAGTTCCTTGTTTTTCAAAGCAGCATAGTATTCCATTGTGTGAATATACCACACCTTCTCTATCCATTTGTTTGTTGATGGGCACTTGGGTTGTATCCAAGTCCTTGCTACTGTGAACAAAGCCGAGGTAAATATGGGTGTGCATACATCTGCTTGGCTGTCAGTTATGGTCTCTTTAGGGTATATTCCCAGGAGTGGAAATCCTGGGTCAAATGGTATCTTTATTTGCAACTTTTTGAGAAAGCACCACACTGCTTTCCACAGTGGTTGCACCATTTTACACTTCCACCAACAGTGAATAAGGGTTCCAGTTTCTCCACAACCTCGCCAGCATTTGTTGCTTGCTGTTCTGTTAAATTTTGCTATTCTGACTGAATTGAGATGATATCTCATAGTTGTCTTGATTTGCATCTCTCTTAGAATATAGCGAAGTTTTAGTAAGTGGATCACATTTTCCTATACAGTCTTAAATTTATCTATTAAGATGTGTAAGGAAATGGATGGTAGTTGTCTTTCAAAAGTATCTGCGTAGATAACACACTAACTGATATCAGTGATCTTAATGACGAGATCTCCCTCTCACAAAAAGAAAAAGACATTAATCCAGGTGGGTATAGTTTTAGGTTGATTTCAGTATTTCTGGAAAGCAAATAGGCAAGATACTGACAGACTACAGAAGCTGCTTCATCAGCTTAATGACATGTCTCTCCAAAAACTGGATCTATTATAAATATCTCACTCTTCAGGCAGGGAGTGCTGGTGACCAAATGGTAAAAAGTTGTGCTGCCAACCCATGGTGTGAATCCACCATAAGCTGTGTGGGTAAAGGATGGGCAGTCTCCTCCAGTGTGATTTACTGCCTTTGAAAAAAATGCTAGAGGATCAGCATGAGTGGGTTTTGATTTGATGGTATATAACAATATTCTATGTGGTAGATTGTCAGAGTCCTGGTCTGGAATTCAAGAACTCTGCGTTCTAATACTGACTCTATTTATAATTTGCTGTGTGACTTTGGGCAACTCACTGCATTTTCTTTTGCTTAGCTTCCCCATCTCTATCAAATAAAAAGAAAGTTTAATCCTATTTGATAAAAAAACCCTCAAACCCCTATATATAAGCTAGAAATTTCCTCTTAAAACTCTCTGTGCTATTGTGAATAATGCAGCAATAAACAAAGGTGTACATACATCTCTTTAGGTGGCAGCTCTGGTTTCTTTAGGGTATATTCCCAGTGGTGGCATTGCTGGGTCAAATGGTTTTTCTCTTTCCAACTTTTTGAGAAAGCTCCATACTGCCTTCCTTAATGATTATCAGTTTATCCACAACCTCACCAGCATTTGTTGTTTTATGCTCTGTTGAATATTGCTATTCTAACTGGGGTGAGATGATATATCATAATTGTTTTGATTTGCATATCTCTTAGAGATAGGGGTTTTGAACATTTTTTCATGTGTTTGTTCACCATCTGAATGTTTTCTTTGGTGAAACATCTGTTCGTATCTTTTGCCTATTTTCTGATTGGGTTATTTACCTTTATTTTGTTGTGTATTCTATGAATTTTAAATATAAGTCCCTTATCAGATATGTCATTACCAAATATTACTTCTCAGTCTGTGGCTTTCCTTATTACCCTGTTGGAAAAGTGTTTGGAAGGGCATAAAGTTTTGATTCTTAGAAGGTCTTATTCATCCATTTTATACTCTCCTGGTTGTAGGTTTTCCATTATTCTTGGGAGACAGTTCATGCTGTAGATTAGAGCTTCTAGAGTTGTTCCTAGATTTTCTCTAATTAATTTTATAGTCTTTGGTTTAATTTCTAGTCTCCTGATGCACCTTGAGTTGGTTTATATAAAAGGTGTGAGGTGTGGGTCTTGCTTAAGGTTTTTTACAGATGGTTTTTCAATTGTTCTAACACCATTTGTTAAAGAGATTTCCCTTTCCCCACTTAACTGATTCTATCTCCTTGTCAAAGATCAGTTGATAATAGGTAGATGAGCTAATTTCAGGATTCTCAATTCTATTCTATTGATCTATGTGTCTGTTGCAGTACCAGTACCATGTTGTCTTGACTCCACAGCTGTGTAGTAGAATCTGAGATCAGGGAGTATGATGCTGCCTACCTTGTTTCTCTTTTTCAGTAATGTTTTGCTTTTTGGGATCTCTTTCCATTCAAAATAAAGTTGGAAATTGCCTTTTTTTCATCTTGTTGAAGAACAGAATTGGTATCTGTAATGGGATTGCATTGAACTTGTAGATTGCCTTTGGTAGAATTATCATCTTCATGATATTGAGTCTTCTGATCCATGAACAAGCAACCAAAGTGTCAATCAACAAATGAATGGATAGAAAACTCTGGTATATTCACACAATGGAATCCTATACAGCACTGAAAAACAAGGAAATCATAAAACATGGGTGACTCTGGAGGACATTACGCTGAGTGAAATATCTCAGTCACAAAAGGACAGCATTATAAAAAGGACTGATATGGGGGTTGGGGACAAACTGAGAAAAGAAGGGCTAAATAAAGAACAGGGAAATTGAACAGATGAAGGAAAGAATTGTTTAAAAGGAATGTGTGGCTAGGCATTATCTGTAGGACAAAATTTCAGAATAAGAGGTGAATAGCAAAGTGGATTGGAGGAGAGGTGGGGAAAAGGAGGAAATGATGCAGCATTGACTTTTTTTTTTTAAGTGAGCTAGTGGGAGGTGGTAGGGAGGAAAATGTTTAAAAATGAGTTAATGAAAATACAACTTCTTCTGTCATCCTTATTCATTGTACAGTTCTCAAATGTATATATAGCAAGAGATCAGAAAAACTATGACCTGAATCAGATGTACCCTAGCCCTCAAATTTTTATTCATTTATTTTATGGTCTTAATTCTGTGTATGAGGTATATGCTATTATTACCTCATTTTAAAGGCAGGAAACTACAATGTCAAGAAATTAAGTAACCTGATTGCATAGCTACTAAGAAACAGAACTGAGGTTGGAACCTTTGTAGCCTGACTCATGATTCCATGTTTGTTCTCTCTTCAGGAGCACATATTCTAAAGTTGGAATGATACAGAGAAGATTAGTATGGCCCCTGTACAAGAATGGCACACAAATTCATGAACTGTTCCATATTTTTTCTATACAAAGTAAACTCTAGAGTATTTCTGCAAAACACAATAAAAGACCTAAAGAAATGGGAAAATATACACTGTTCATAGGTAGGAAGACCCAATATTGTGAAAATTATAATCTGACCAAAAGCAAGCCACATGTTCAACACAATCCCAATAGAGATACCAAATTCATTTGTCAAGGAGAACAAAAAGGAAATTGTCAAATTTATTTGGAGAGGGAAGAGACCCCGAATAAGCAAAACAATTCTGAGAAACAAAATTGAAGTGGGAGACCTCAAAACCTGCTACACAACAGAATGGTACTGGTACAATGAAGGCACATAGACATAGGAATAGAATTGAGAACCCAGACATGGTATGGTTGAATGATACTTGACAAGAAAATCAAACCTATCAAACAGGAAAATGAAAACCTCTTCAACAAATGGTAGTGGCAAAATCGGACTGTCACCTGCAGAAAGCCGAAACAGGATCCACATCTCACCCCATACACAAAAATCAACTCAAGGTGAATCAGAGACCTGGGAGTAAAACTCAAGATCATAAAGTTCATAAGAGACAAACCGGGCGAGCACCCACTGTAGTAGAGATGTTGTCATTCTGTATGATAAGTAACTACTTGAATTAACTATGTGATGTTAACTATTATTAATAAATTTTAACACTTTTTTCCAAATATCCCCCCCCCCAAAAAAAAAAGAGACAAACCGGGATCAAACTTCGAAGGCCTAGTCTATGGTATAAGGAGACTGCCAAATACAGCCATAAATGCACAATCTCAAGAGGATAAAATTGACGAATAGGACCGTCTAAAGATTAAATTCCTGCGCAAGTAAAAACTTTTTCCAGCAGGGTGAAAAGAAAACCTACTAACTGGGAACAAACATTTGGTAATACCATCTCAGACAATTTTTTTAAATTTACAGAATATTCCCGGGCCTCCACAAGAAAAAGACTGATAACTCAATAACAAAGTGTGCAAAATACATGAAAAGAATTTTCACAGAGGAAGATATTCAGATAGTTAACATGAATAAATGCTCAAAATCACTGGCAATAAGAGAGATGCAAATAAAAACCATGGTGAGGTACCATCTCAGTCCAGTAGTAGTGGCAAAGTTTAACAGGACAGCAAGTAGTAAATGCTGGGGTGGATGTGGAAAGATAGAAACTCTTACATATTGTTGGTGGGATTGTAAAATAGTACAATCACTCTGGAGGGCAGTTTGGTGCTTCCTCAAAAAGCTGAACTTAGAAATTCCATATGACCCAGCTATTTACTGCTTGGGATATACACCAATAATATGAGAACTGAGACTCAAACGGAGATTTGTACACCAATGTTCATAGTAGCATCATTCACCATCACAAGAATATTGGGATTTTTAAATTTTTTAATTATTGTGTGTGTGTGTACCATCAAATCAGATCTGACTGGTACAGGAGAAGATTGTCCCTCTTCCTTCTTCAGCAAAGCATGTGGTGGATTTGAACCGCACACCTCTGGGACTGCATTGCAGCTTCTTGCTACTAAACCACCAGAGCTTGCCCACAAGAATATTGTTGTTGTCATTGTTGTTAAGTGTCATCGAGTCAAGTACACCTCATAGGAAACCTATGAACAAAAGATATGAAACCAGTGCTGTCCTGCTCCATCCTCACACTTGCTGACACACAAGAGTCCAATGCAGCAGTCACCTTATCAATCCGCCTGGTTGAGGGCCCTCCTCTCCTTCGCTGACCCTCCACCCTTCCCAAAATCATGTCCCTCTGCAAGGAATAGCACCCCTAACAATATGTCCAACGTATGTGAGGCACAGCCTCATAATTCTTGCTTCCAAAGAGCACTCTGGCTGCACCCTCTCCAAGACATATCTATTTGTTTTCTTGGACAACCATGGAATATCCAGTGCTCTTTTCCAACACCATAGCTCAAAGACATCAATTCCTTTTCTGTCATCTTATGCACTGTCCAGGTCTCAGATGCATAGCTAGTAATCAGAGAGACTATATTCTAATTAGACACACCTTATTCCTCAAACTGACATCACTATTCCTCAATAATTTGGAAAGGTCCTAACTGCAGATTTTCCCAGTGTAATGTGTCTCTTTATTTCCTGACTGCTTGTACTAAGGGTGATAATTGTAGATCCAAACAAATGAAGCTGTTGACATTTTCAATCTCTCCATCCATCAAGACACTGCCTATTGGTCTAGTGGTAAGAATCTTTGTTTTCTTGATATTGAGATACAATCCCACTGAAGGCTGTATTCCTTGATCTTCTGCAACAAGTACTTCACATCCCCCTCATTTTCAGCAAGCAAAGTTCTTTCATCTGCATAACACAGGTTATTGATTAGTCTCCCTCCAATTCTGATACCACATTCCTCTTCATAGAGTCCAGCTTCTCCAATAATTTGCTCAGCATATAAGCTGGACAGGTATGAAGGCAAAATACATCCCTGATGCACTCCCACTCCCTTCCTAGTTCTAAACCATGCAGTGCTCCCTTGCTTTGTTGGCACAACAGCCTCCTGGTCCAGGTATAGGTTTCTCATAAGCACAACCAAGTGCTCTGAGATTACCATTTTTCTCAATGTCAGCCAAAACTTGTCACGATCCACACAATCAAACTTTGGCCTAGTCAATAAAGAACAAATAGGCATTCTTCTGGTATTCCTTACTTTCAGCCAGGATCCATCTGACACCAGCAATGATATTCCTAGTTCCACGGCCTCTTCTAAATCCTGCTTCAACTTTTGGCGATTCCCTACCTACGTATTGTTCCAGCCATTTTTTATTGATCTTCAGCAGTATTTTGCTAGTACATGATATCAACTATATAATTCGATAATTTCTACACTCATTTGGATCACTCTTCTTGGGAATAGAAACAAATACAGACCTCTTCCAATTGTTGAGCTCCAACTACAAACGAATGGATTGATAAATTATGCTCTATTCATGCGATGAAATACTATGCAGCATGCAGGAGCAATGATTTTGTAAATTGTTACCTAACCTGGGAGGGACTGAAGACTATTCTACTGAGTGAACTAACTCCATCTCACAAGGACAAATGTTGTATAAAACCATTATTGTAGAATGAGTATGAGGATCCAAGTTTTGGGAGGTGGAAGCAGAGGGATAAGGATGGGGGGGCAATCAATCACTTGGTTGCATAATTTGATATAAGCATGGGGAAATTGGACGAATCTGGTATGAAAGACAATGTATTTGAATTTTGTAAATAAACTACTATAAAAAAAGAGCCTGTAGGGAGCTCTGGTGGCCTAGTGGCAAGAAGTTGCACTGCAAACCCAGAGGTACGCAATTCAAATCCACCAGATGCTCTGCTGGAGAAAGAGAGGCAATCTCCTCCTGTATCAGTCAGATCTGATTTGATGGCATACACATAAAAAACCATAAAATTTAAAATAAATTTAAAAAATAAAATTTAAAATAAAATTTAAAAGTCCATGTTAAGTATAACAGAATTTAAAGCAATATTCCTAATTTTAACGAGCATTTAGTCATAAAGAATCTTAGACTATAGTTCTCCTACCTATCACATATTTTCTCCCTAGAAACCTTTAGCGGTCAGCCTCAACTTGAGAAATTTTCCTGCAATAAGGAAGAAGCTGTGTCAGAAGGTTTTTCACTGTAATTTTTTAGTTAACTGCATTAACATATTTTATTATTTATACTCAGCTAACATTTACCTCTTTTTGTGAGTCCATTTACGCTTTCTGGATCATGAGAAAATAAACTCTGCACCAACTGGCAGCATCATGATGAATGATGAAGAGACTGAGATTGTTGACAACTTCACTTTGCTTGGCTCTACAATCAACACGCTTGGTACCAGTAGCCAGAAAATTAAAATATTAATTACATTAGGAAAGTCTGCTGTCAGAGACTTCTCCAAAGTACTGAGGAGCCAACGATGTCAGTCTGGAGACTAAGATGCACCTAATACAGGCCATGGTCTTTGCAATTACTTTTTATGCATCAGAGAGCTGGACAATTACTAAGGATGATAGAAGGAGAGTTGATGCCTTTGAGCTTTGGTGCTGGAGAAGAGTATTGAATATGCCGTGGACCGCTAGGAGAACAAACAAGTTTGTCCTGGAGAGGGTGAAGCCAGTCTGCTTCTTGGAAGTAAGGATTCTGAAGCTTCATCTGACATATTTTGGACATGTTGCAAGGTGGGATCAGTCCTTGGAGAGGGATGTCATGCTTGAGGGGATAAAAGGACAGCGCAGGAGAGGAAGACCCTCGATGAGATAGTTTGATTCCATTACTGGAGTAAACGGAATAGGTGTGTCAGAGACAATGAGAGTGGCAAGAGATAGAGCAGGGTTTAGTGCTGTTGTACTTAGGGTTACTATGAGTCACAGGTTACTGGACAGCAAATAACAATAATAACAACTACAACAACATACTTTTTATGTACCAGTTCCTAAAATGTTTGCAGAGCTTGTTCTTGATTTTTTTTCATCCTCTACCCTTATGCAAAACTTACAGTCTAAACACTCTCAATTTCTTCCATTGTCCATAATGGTGACATATTTGCTTACTATGTAAGATGCCCTATTTCTTTCAAATAATTTTTTTTGTTTTATACTGGTTTGCTTACAAATTAGTATACATTGTTTTTCACACTGGATCTTTCCCGATTCCTTTACCCTCATGGCTAGATGCCCGTTTTTGGGCATAATGTAGTCCCTGTCAATAGGCCTCTTAAATATGGCACAATAAGCTGACCATACCTTTTCAGATGACATCGGAAGTACAGTAGAACCAATAATTCTGTTGTTCTGGGGTCTACTTCTATGACTTAGAATAAGACTGAATTAGCATTTTTGGCAATGTTATCATCCTGCGTGTGCACTTAGCCAAATAAAATCCCGAGATTGTACTTTGCAGTTGGATTTTGGACCTGTGTGAAAAGTTTTACATTTTTTCCTCTATTAAATGTCATCTGGTTAGTTTCAACCCATCATTCCAAACTACTTAGACCTTTTTTTTTAAAATAAGAATTATATGCTCCAAAGAATTAACTGTCCTTGCCAAATTGCTCTCATCTGCAAATGTGTTGAGTATAATTTATGTGTCATCTAATTCACTGATAAAAAAATGTAGAACAGGACAGCACCCTGAATGAGAACTCTCTGTTGATCAACAATGTTGGTTTATTATCCTGCCCTTCTGAAGTACAGTGAACACTGACTGCTCAGAGTCCTCATTTTTGCCTTATGTCTCTGGCTCTGCCTCATGATCTGGTAAATTCTTTCCGAATTTAGGCTAGATAAATTATTTATGGGATCCAGTACAAAATGAAAACAAAGATTCATGTACAAAAAATAAGAAGAATTTCAAAGAATTAGCACAGATCAGTTACCAAATGTGAAGTCTTTTTAAATATGGAACTTTGTTTGTATTCACAGGTCACATATCCATGAAGCTGACCGTGTTTCAATTTTTCCTGTGGCACACACTGCTAGCTGTTCAGTAAAAGCTGTCTCATTTTTTTTTTGTTTTGAAGCACATATATAGATTACATTTTCCAGTCTTTTAAGAGTTGGGTATAATGTGTGTCTGAATTTTAACTGAGGCAATGTGAGTAGAAGAGACTCATAAAAACAATCTACAAAATATTTTTCATTACATTTTCTCTTCTACCAGGTTGATTCAGATGATAATGGTGACTGTGGAAGAAAAAGATAGTAAAGCATTAAAAATGAAAGAGCCCAGATCCTGAGAGAGAAGTGGCTACCAATCAAGAACACTTGTTTATGAGTTTATGTGAGTGAAATATAAATTTCTTTTTAAAAATTTTTTTAATTTTTTTGAAATATAAATTTCTATCATGATAAAACCAGTATAAAGCTTTGGGTTGGTTTTTTATAACAGTTGATGTTGCTTTTGTGTGTTGTTGAATTGGAACCAACTTATAGCTAATCTTCCAGTGGGTGTCTTCCTGAATACTGTGTTACTCGGTCATCAAAATTTTCTAGAAAGCTCTTGAAAGTCAAAGCATTGAGTAGCACATCTTATTATGAATTGTGCTGCTAACCCAGGGGCTGTAACTCTAAAACAGTTAAAATCCACAAAAGGTTCTGGAGGAGATAGATGAAGAGTATCCTTCAGTGTGATTTACAGCCTTAAAAACCCAAAGGACAATCATTATGAACCAGAACTATCTTGATGACAATGAAGGGGTGAAATCTCTAGGAACACAGCATAGTTGGTCAGGATGGGATCTAGGAATCCATATATTGAATGATTCCCCAAGTGGATCATGACAATACAGTAAATTAAATTTGGTGATTCCTTGTTTTAAGCACTTCTTTCCACATTTTCTATCACAATTCTCAGAGAGTTGGACAATGACTAGGGAGGACAGAAGGAGAGTGGATGCTTTTGAGCTGTGGTGCTGGAGAAGGGTACTGAATGTACCATGGACTGTCAGGAAAACAAACAGATTCATCTTGGAGAGGATTAAACCAAGCTACTCCTTGGAGGCAAGGATTCTGGGGCTTCGTCTGACATACTTTGGACATGTTGCCAGGAGGGACGGGTCCTTGGAGAGGGACATCATGCTTGGGAGGGTGGAGGGACAGCGCAGGAGGGGAAGACCCTCTATGAGATGGATTGATTCAGTGACTGGGGTAATCGGGATGGGTGTGTCAGAGGCGTTGCGGCTGGCACAGGATAGAGCAGGGTTTAGGGCTGTTGTGCATAGGGTCGCTATGAGTCGGAAACGACTCGACGGCACATAACTACAACAACATGTTGCATAAAGAGAGCTCTCAAGGCTTGTTGCTGTTGCTAATAGGTCCTCTTGAGTTAAATACCACTCATAGTGAACTCATGAACTTCTGTTTATAGAGTCACTAGATCTGCACCCTTTCCTACACTCTGCCATCCTCATTATTTTAGACATATTCAAGCCCGATGCAGCAGTCATTATGTAAATATATCTGGTTGAGGGTCTCTCTCTCTTTCACTAACCCTCTACCCTTTTAAACATGTTGTCACTCTCCAAGAAATAGCCTCTCCTAACAGCATGTGAAAAAAATGTATATAAGACGATGCCACGTGGTAAGGAATTGCACTGCCAACCCAAACATATGCAGTTCAATTCTACCAGCTGCTTCATGGAAGAAAGCATCTCCTCCCATGAAGTTTACTTTATTTTCTGTAAACTTGCCGCAGTGTCAGCTATAGATTGATTCCAATTCAATGGTACACAACGAAAACATGTTGCATTTGTTCCCAATTCTTATTTCTAAGATAACAATTACTCCACCTCATTTTATATTATCATGGGATAAACTTGACAATTAAAGCAACAGTACTAAATTTGAGGGTGGAAATCACATGAAAATTAAGGAGAGGAAAAGGGAGGAAGTCTAGGTTTCTGGTAACTCTCTCTCTGAATCTGTAATATGAACTTTAACTCTCAATGATTTGCTTTAAAAATAATGGTATACCCCGGGAGATGCTGCTGTTGATGCCAAGCATGGGGAGCTAGTGACACTGTGAAGAGAGCTACCAACATCGCACTGGGAGTGAAATTGCACTGAGGACGACTCCACGAAAGGGATAATGCCACACCAGGAGTGATGTCATGCTATGACCAATGCTAGAATTTGAGTGAGGTACCTTGTGAAAGGACACTGTTGTTTGGCTGGATCATGTGGGACCCCTTAAGTGCAATCAGAAGGGAGAGAAACAGTTAGAGCTCATCTTTGAAGGGAAACTAAGGCTTCATGATTTTCCAATAAGATATCCCACTCTGCATCTCCTCATGTCCAGTCCATTAATTACTTATAATGAGGAGCACCTTGGGCTGTCCTAGCTGTGGCAGTTGTCTGACAGAGGAGGCTGCTTTCACAGGCCTTTTCTCTAACAAACTGAAGCAGATATTCCTTTGGGCCTGAAGGTAGAGAGAAACCCATGCAGGGTAGCTGCCCCACGTGCTTCTGAAGCAGTAACTTCAGATCAAGAACCTGCTGTTGCCTCAGGCATGGAAAATCTACCACAGCAATGTCACATAGGAAGCAAGCTACTAAATCCCTACACAAGTCCAAAGCAAGATGTCACATCCCCCCAAAAAATATGACACAGTATCAATGGATTTCCTGAAGCCAGAGTCTGAAGAAACTTTCTGACACAAAATTGAAAAGAACAATGATTGAATATTTTCAATAGCTAAAAATAATCTTAAAAAGTTACAGGACACTGCAAGCAAAAACCAAGAGGATCTAAAAAAAAAAATACAAACCAATGCAGATAAAAGAAATGAAGAATTAGAGAAACTAAAAAAACAAGAAACCACAACCCAAAATATGGGGTCCAATGTTTCAGATACTGTCAACATGATGGAGGGACACATGAAAAGAGTAGAAGAGATGGAACGAAGAACCAGTGAAAAAGAAGATAAAATTGTCACTACTGATCTGCTAGAACAAAAAGAAGAATCAAAAAGGAAGGGTAAAAGAGGAAAAAACAAAACACCCATAAGAATAATGTGGGACACCATCAAGAGAAATAACATATGCATAATCTAGAATGTCTATATGTGTTTCATTGATTATGCAAAGGCATTTGACTGCTTGGATCATAGCAAACTGTGGCTGACTCTGAGAAGAATGGGAATCCCAGAACATTTAATTGTGCTAATGCGAAACCTATACTTGGACCAAGAGGCAGTAGTCAGAACAGAGCAGGGTAACAATGCATGGTTCAAAATTGGGAAGGGTGTACGCCAGGGATGCATCCTGTCTCCATACCTTTTCAACATGTATGCAGAGCAGATTATCCGAGAGGCTGGGCTCTATGAGGAGAAGTGTGGCATTAGGATTGGTGGACGATCTATCAACAATCTGCGTTATGCAGATGACACAACCCTGCTCGCTGAAACTGAGGAGGACCTCATGCACTTACTGCAGAGGGTCAAGGACTGCAGCCTTCAATATGGACTGAGGCTCAATGTCAAGAAGACAAAAATTCTCACCACTGGACCAATAGTAGCATCAGGATGGATGGTGAAGAGATTGAGATTGTTCACAGCTTCGGTTTGCTCAGCTCCACGGTCAACACTCTTGGCACCAGTAGCCAGGAAGTAAAAAAACGTATTGCGATGGGAAAGTCTGCAGTTAGGGACCTCTCTAAAGTACTCAAGAGCAACGGTGTCTCTCTGGAGACTAAGGTGCACCTGATACAGGCCATGTTTTTTGCAATCAGTTGTTATCCATCAGAGAGTTGTACAATGACTAGGGAGGATAGAAGGAGAATTGACGCCTTTGAGCTATGGTGCTGGAGAAGAGTATTGAATGTACCATGGACTGCCAAGAAAACAAATAGATTTATCCTAGAGAGGGTTAAACCAGGCTGTTCCTTGGAGGCAAGGATTCTGGGGCTTCGCCTGATATACTTTGGACATGTTGTAAGGAGAGACAGGTCTTTAGAGAGGGACATCATGCTGGGCAGAGTGGAGGGACAGCGCAGGAGGGGAAGACCCTCAATGAGGTGGATTGATTCAGTGACTCGCGTAATCGGGATGGGTGTATCAGAGGCAATGAGACTGGCACAGGATAGAGCAGGGTTTAGGGCTGTTGTACATAGGGTCGCTATGAGTCGCAAACGACTCGACGGCACATAACAACAACAATCTGAATCCCAGAAGAGAAAGAAGGAAGTAAAGACACCTAAAAGGTTTTGGAAAAATTACTAGAAAAAAAATTTTCCAGACATAATGAAGAATGAGAGAATATATATTCAAGAAGCTGAAAGAATACCTTATAGAATTTACCCCAAAAGAAAAACATCAAGGCATATCATAGGCATGTTTTCCAGAATCAAAGGTAAGGAGAGAATTTTAAAAGCAGTAAGGGAGAAACAAAGAGTAACTTGTAAGGAAAAGAGAATAAGATTAAGTGTCAATTTCTCCACAGAAACCATGCAAGCAAGAAAGTGGAATGACATCTATCAAACACTCAAAGAAAACAACTGTCAACCAAGAATATTGTATCCAGCAAAATTGTGCATTAAATATTAAGGAGAGAGTAAGATATTCCCAGAAAAAGAGAACCTGAGGGAGTTTGTAAAAACAAGACCAGCATTGCAGGAAATACTGAGAGACATCCTTCTTACAGAGGTGCCACAGAGATCAGAATAGAACACAGAAATTAGCGACAACACCAAAAAGAACTCAACAAAACGATAGAAATAAAACCTTGCCTCTCAAAAATCACACTAAATGGAAATGATTTAAATGCATCACTGAAGAGAAAAAGAGTAGTAGAGTGGATAAAAAAATATATATATCCATCAATATGCTGTCTACAGGAGACAAACCGAAAAGTGAAGATAAAGAATCACTAAAAATAAAAGAATGGGGGGGGGCGGGAGGGATGTACCAAAGAAATGACAATCAGAAAAAAAGCAGGAGTAGTGATATTAATCTCTGATAGAATAAATTTCAATGAAAAAACCATCACAAAGGACAAAGAATGTCACTATGTAATGATTAAAATGTCAATAGAACTAGAGGAAATCACAATAATAAATACCAATGGATCAAATGATAGAGCTGCAAAATATATAAAACAAACTTTAACAAACCTGACAAAGAAAATAGATGACAAAACTATAATAGTTGGAGACTTCAACATCCCACTCTCAAGAAAAGATAGAACTACCAGAAAGAAACTAAAGATGCTGAAGAATGAAACCACATGATAAACCAACTTGATCTCATAGATACTTATAGGCTAATGCACCCCAAAAAAGCATAACTTCTTCTCGAATGTGCATGGATTATTCTCCAGAATAGATCACATTTTAGGTCACAAGGCAAGCATCACTAAATTTAAAAACCAGCAAAACACAGAAATAATACAAAATGTTTTCTCAGACCACAATGCTACAAAATTAGAAATCAATAACAAGCGACTAAAGAAGGAACAACCATTGGAAGCCGAACAACCCCTCCCTTGAACATGAGTGGGAACTAGAAGAAATAAAAAAATGAAATTGTAAAGTTCCTTGAAACAAATTACAATGAAAACACCACTTACTATAAAACCTCTGTGAAACAGCCAAAGCTGTAATCAGATGTCAGTTTATAACGCTAAGCAAACATATCAAAAAATAGGAAAAAATGGCCATTGACTCTCTAACCCAACATCTCCAACAAATTGAAAAGGAACAGCAAGAAAACCCAACAACGTTCAAAAAAACCGCTGAAATTATAAAAATTAGGGCAGAAATAAATAGAAAACCGAAAAGTAATTGAAACCATCAGGAAAACTAGAAGTTGATTTTTTGAAAAGGTCAATAAAATTAACAAGCCACTAGCAAAACTAACAAAGGAAAAGACACAAATAATCTGATTAAAATGAGAAATGGTAAATGTCGTAAAAGAATCAACTGAAATAAAAAGGCTAACAAGGGAAGATTATGAAAAACTATTCTCAAACAAATATGAAAACCTAGAAAAAATGGACAAATACTTAGAAATTCACAACTTACTCAAACTCACACAAATAAAAACTGAACACCTGAACCATTTCAAAAGAAAAACATTGAAAAGGTAATAAAACAACTTCCAACAAAAACCCTAGACAATATGGCTTTACAAATAAATTTTATCAAACATTCAGAGAAAAAAATCTCACCAATTCTATTAAACTATTTCATAAAATAGAAAATATATTTCTTCCAGACACAATCTATGAAGAAAACATATCCTTGATAACAATGACAGGTAAAGACACCATCAAAATAGAAAACTATAAGCCATTGTCTCTCATGAACGTAGATGTAAAAAATCCTGTATACAGTCCTGGCCAAGACAATCCAGTGATGTTGTTGTTGTTGTTGTTATGTGCCATCCAGTTGCTTGCAACTCATAGTGACCCTATGAACAACAGCCCTAAACCCTGCTCTGTCCTGTGCCAATCACACCGTCTCCGATACACCCATCCCAATTACCCCGGTCACTGGATCAATCCCCCTCATAGAGGACCTTCCCCTCCAAGCATGATATCCCTCTCCAAGGACCGGACCGTCCTTACAACATGTGCAAACTATGTTAGACGGAGCTTCAGAATCCTTGCCTTCAAGGAGCCACCTGGTTTAACCTTCTCCAAGATGAATCTGTTTGTTTTCCTAGCAGTCCAGGGTACCCTCAATACTCTTCTCCAGCACCACAGCTCAAAGGCGTCAATTCTCCTTCTATCCTCTCTAGTCATTGTCCAACTCTCTGATGCATAACAAGTGATTGCAAAGACCATGGCCTGTATCAGATGCACCTTAGTCTCCTGAGAGACACCATTGCTCTTCAGTACATTGGAGAGGTCCCTAACAGCAGACTTTCCCATGGCATTACGTCTTTCCTGGCTGCTGGTGCGAAGACTGTTGACTGTGGAGCCAAGCAAATTAAAGCTGTGAACAATCTCAATCTCTTCACCATCCATCCTGATGCTTCCAATGGGCCCAGTGGTCAGAATCTTTGTCTTCTTGACATTAAAAAGAAAAAAATCACCATGACTTGACTAATTGGGATTCATAACAGGTATGCAAAAATGGTTTAACATATGAAAAGCAATCAATGTAATTCATCACATTAACAAAGCAAGAACAAGAACACATGATCCTATCAATCGATGCATTTCATAAAATCTTACACACTTTCCTGATTAAAACACTCAGCAAAATAGGAATAAAAGGGAATTTCATCAACATAGTAAAATGTATTAACAGTGGAATATTATAAAAAAATACTGAAACAAATATGAAAACCTAGAGTAAATGGACAAATAGTTAGAAATCTAAAATAAAATACCTAAACTGCCACAAACTTAAATTGAACTCCAGAAAAGAGACACTGTTGCTCTTGAGTACTTTAGAGAGTTCCCTAACAGCAGGTTTTCCCATGGCATTATGTCTTTCCTGGCTGCTGGTGCCAAGAGTGTTGACCATGGAGCCAAGCAAACTGAAGCTGTGAACAATCTCAACCTCTTCAACATCCATCCTGATGCTACCAATTGGTCCAGTGGTGAGAATCTTTGTCTTCTTGACATTGAGCCGCAGACCATACTGAAGACTGCAGTCCTTGACCCTCTGCAGCAAGTGCATTAGGTCCTCCTCAGTTTCGGCAAGCAGGGTTGTGTCATCTGCATAACACAGATTGTTAATAGATCTTCCACCAATCCTGATGCCACACTTCTCCTCATAGAGCCCAGCCTCTCGGATAACCTGCTCTGCATACAGCTTGAAAAGGTATGGAGATAGGACACATCCCTGGAATACATCCTTCCCAATTTTGAACCAAAGACTCAGCAAGAAAACTACTGGACATAGCTGACCAATTCAGCAAAGTGGCAGGATACAAGATCAACATACAAACAACAATTGCATTTCTGTACAGGAACAAAGAGAATACAGAACTGGAGCTGAGGAAAGCAATACCCTTCGCAGTAGCTAATCCAAGATTAAATACTTAGGAGTAAACCTAACCAGAAGCAAAAATGATCTGTTCAAAGAAAATTACAAAACATTACTACAAGAAACAAAAAGAAAACTGGAGAGGTGGAAGAATATCACTTGCTCATGGATAGGAAACTCAATATTGTGAAAATGACAATACGATCAAAGGCAATTTACACTTTCAGTGCAATCCCAATAAAAGCACCAATTCCATTCTTCAATGAGATGGAAAAGGCAATTTCCAGTTTCATTTGGAATGGAAAGAGGCCCCGAATAAGCAAAGCACTCCTTATAAAGAGAAACAAGGTAGGAGGCATCTCACTCCCTGATTTCAAATCCTACTACACTGCCATGGTAGTTAAGAAAGCATGGTACTGGTACAATGACAGACTCATAGATCAATGGAATAGAAATGAGAACGCAGAAATCAGCCCATATACCTATGGTCAATTGATTTTTGACAAGGAGATTCAATCAGTCAAGTTGGGAAGCAACAGTCTTTTTAACAAGTGGTGTTGGCAAAATTGGAAAACCATCCACAGAAAAATCAAGAAAGATCCACACTTCAAACCATATACACAAACCAACTCAAAGTGGATTATGGACCTAGGACTAAAACCAAGGACTATAATCTTCATTAGAGAAAAGCTTTAAATAACCCTAGAAGCCGTTATCCACAACATGAACAGTCTTCTAAGCATCTTGAAAAACCTACAACCAATGAAGAATAGTATAGATGAACGGCAGCATTGAAGAATCAAATCCCTATGCACATCCAAAAATTTTTCCAAAGGAAAAGGGAAACCAAAGACTTGGAAAAAAATCTATATCTATATCTA
>NW_006399999.1:184983-188771 GCF_000299155.1 Elephantulus edwardii
ACACGTCTGTTATGGGACATATATCTAGAATTTATAGAATACTCGAACACCACAAGAAAAAGCTAAACAATCCAATTGAAAAATGAGTACAGGATATGAACAGACACTTCACCAAAAAAGACATTCAGATGGCCAACAAATGCATGAAGAAATATTCAAAGTCCCTAGCTCTAAGAGAGATGCAAACAAAAACAACTATGAGATACCATCTCATCTGAGTAAGAATAGTAAAATTCAACAGAGCAACAAAACAGCAAATGCTGGCAAGATTGTGGAGAATCTGGATCTCTTATTCACTGCTGGTGGAAGTGTAAAATGGTTCAACCATTCTGGATGGCAGTTATGGCACTTTCTCAAAAAGTTGGAAATAGAGATCGCATTTGACCCACCAATTCCATTACTGGGAATATACCCTAAAGAAACCATAACTACCACCCAAGCAGATATATGCACACCCATGTTTATTGTTGCTTTGTTCACAGTGGCAAAGAGTTGCGAACAACCCAAGTGTCCATCAACAAACGAATGGCTAGAGAAGCTGTGGTATATTCACACAATGGATTAGTATGCAGCACTGAAAAACAAGGAACTCATCTAATATTATATAAAATGGGTGACTCTGGAGGACATTATGCTGAGTGAAATATCTCAGTCACAAAAGTACAAATACTACATAATGAAAGTGTATTAAACAATACCGACATCCGGGTTTTGGGTATACTAAGAAAGGAGAGGATACGCAATGTACATAGCATTTAAACATAATAGGGTGAGAACTGTATAAAAGGAATATATGATTAGTTATTATTGGCATGAGAAGAGCACAGAATAATTGCTGTCTAGCAACGTGGACTGGAGAGGGTAGACTGTGCAACAATGAATTTTTTCCCCAAGAGAAAAGTGAACTGAGGGGGAGGGGGCAGGGAGAAAAAAAAATAATGGTGTGTGTTTAAGGAATTGCTAAATAAGGGTTCCTGTGGTGTGTATGTGAAGCTAACACTAATCTACTGTGGAATTATTCAGGGATAAATAAATCTTTCATGGTTTCTGATACATATTTGTTTATGCTTTTGTTTGCTCTCTATATTCACATAAAACTAGATCTTTTGTAAAAATCTCCAGGATAAAACCGAGCCTGAAGGTAAAACACTTAAAGATGATGAGCCTGTCCTTTCTCCAGATCCTGGCATCCTGACTGATGACAAACCACACTCAGAATCTTCCACAGATACCGCAAGTTCTGGGGAGACTCCTGGAGACACCCCATTTCTACTAAGCAAAGTATTACTAGCTTTCTCTCCCGTCCAACTGGAGGTGTCCAAGCTTTAGTAGGTGGTTACATTGGTGTCTTGGTCCCCACGTTAAAGCCTGAGACAAAAACTGTGTCAGAAGAAAAAGAGGCTGTTAAAGCTGAACCCCCTGACAAAAAAAGACAAAGCAGCCAAAGAGAAACACCATTTATCTCTTCAGAGAGAAAAGATTATTGCAAGAGTGAGTATTGATAACAGAACCCAGGCCCTAGTTCAGGCATTGAGAAGAACAACTGATCCAAAACTGCATCAGTAGGGTCAAAGAACTGACCTTCCACCTTCTAGAATATCCTGAAGGAAAAGGAGTGGCTGTCAAGGAAAACCTTATTCCATATTTGTTACGAATTCGACAAACTAAAGATGAAACTCTTCAGGGTGCAGTGAGACAAATCTTGGCCTTAACGGGCTACGTGGATCCAGTGAAGGGGAGAGGAATTAGAATTCTCACAATTGATGGTGGAGGAACCAGAGGCGTGGTTACTATTCAGACACTGCGAAAACTAGTTGAACTTACCCAGAAGCCAGTTCATCAGCTCTTTGATTACATTTGTGGTGTCAGCACAGGTTCTGTGTTAGCTTTCATGTTGGGGTTGTTTCATATGCCCCTGGATGAATGTGAGGAACTTTATCGAAAATTAGGATCCGATGTGTTTTCACAAAATGTCATTGTTGGGACAGTCAAAATGAGTTGGAGCCATGCATTTTATGACAGTCAAACATGGGAAAAGATTCTCAAGGATAGAATGGGATCTTCTCTAATGATTGAAACAGCAAGAAATCCCACATGTCCCAAGGTAGCTGCAGTGAGTACCTTAGTGAACAAAGGAGTAACACCGAAAGCGTGTTCCGGAACTACGGTCATTTTCCAGGGGTCAACTCGCACTATCTGGGAGGCTGTCAGTATAAGCTGTAGCAGGCCATTAGGGCGTCGTCCGCCGCCCCTGGCTACTTTGCAGAGTACGCGCTGGGAAACGATCTTCATCACGATGGAGGTCTGCTTCTGAATAACCCTTCAGCATTAGCAGTGCATGAGTGTAAATGCCTTTGGCCTGATGTCCCATTTGAATGCATAGTCCCTGGGAACTGGACGCTATGAGAGTGACTTGAAGGACACCGTGATGCACACAAGCTTGAAGGCCAAACTGTCTCATGTTATCAACAGTGCGACAGATACAGAAGAAGTGCATATAATGCTTGATGGTCTGTTACCACCTGACACCTACTTTAGGTTCAATCCTGTAATGTGTGAGAACATACCTCTAGATGAGAGTCGAAATGAAAAGTTGGATCAACTGCAGTTGGAAGGGTTGAGGAACATAGAAAGAAATGAAGAAAAAATGAAAAAGTTGCAAAAATTTTCAGTCAAGAGAAAACAACTCTGCAGAAAATTAACGACTGGATAAAACTGAAATCTGACATGTATGAAGGCCTCCCATTTTTTTCCAAATTGTGATGCCTGTGCATTTGCGGTCCTCCATGAGTGAACACGCGCTCAGGAGATCAGTAAGAATGTGTGTGATTAAGCAGGAACTGACTCCTAAGTACGTATGAATTATGGGAAATCATGGACAAGTTGGTGCTTGGATCAGCTCCCACAGGACAGAGTATGGTTACAGAGTTCTTATGGAATTAGCTTTTTATGATATTAATACAGTTACTGGAGCTTTAGGAATCTTAACTGTTGTGCTAGTTGATTTTATTAGCTATTGATGTTATATTGTTTGATGTTTTAAAATTTATTAATATATGTGCCAAACAAAAAACAAAAACAAAAACAAAAAACCTAGATCTTCTCTGAGTCCACGTAGCTGAATTAAATGGTAAAAGTATGGAAGGACATGCTTTTTTCCCACTAGTATATAAATAAATTTCTGTTTCTCTTTCATCAACAAGGAATGTCTCATAAAATATTAGGGATAATAATCACTAAAGTCTTATAATCTCAGAGACAATGGCAGTTCAACTCCTTCCTGACTAAGCCTCTAGAACTCCCTAAGAGAACATTTATTCTTTGTTCACTAATAGCTGTTAGCTGTTGTTATGTGCCATCAAGTCTGAGCTGACTCATAGCCAAACCTCTAGCAGATTTTCAGGGGCTGTAAATCACACAGGAGATTATCTATCTACCTCCTGTGGAGCAGCTGGTGGATTTGAAAAGAGTGCCTTTGAGTTAGCATCATAACTCCTTATTAATAGGCTGTAAATATAGGACATATCTCTATTCAAAGTTGCATTTTGAGAAGAATGTTAACATATTTGCTCATTTATTTCAATGTCTATAACTTTGACTGCTTATAAGTAATATTGGGGAGAGGGAAACAATAGAGAGGGAAATTATTATTCTGTATTTTAGAGCAGGGTAACACTGCATGGTTCAAAATAGGGAAGGGTGTACGCCAGGGGTGCATCCTGTCTCCATACCTTTTCAACATGTATGCAGAGCAGATTATCCGAGAGGCTGGGCTCTATGAGGAGAAT
>NW_006399999.1:189441-194873 GCF_000299155.1 Elephantulus edwardii
TCGGGATGGGTGTGTCAGAGGTGTTGCGGTTGGCGCAGGATAGAGCAGGGTTTAGAGCTGTTGTGCATAGGGTCGCTATGAGTCAGAAACGACTCGATGGCACATAACAACAACAACAACAACAACAACAATTTTAGAGTACTTCGGATTTTGAAGAGGCTGTGTCAACAGTTATAATCATTGTTGGTGTCAGATGGATCCAGGCTGAATGTAAAGAACACCAGAAGAATAACTATTTTGCTTTATTGACTATGTAAAGACATGGCATTGTGTGGATCATAACAAGTTATTGCTAACATTGAGAAGAATGGGAATCCCAGACGACTTTATCGTGCTCACGTGAAATCTATACCTAGACCAAGAGGCTATTGTGTGTGAAAAATCAAGGGAATACTAGTTGATTTTTGTTTTTGTTTTTAACAGTACATGATTTAAAGTTAAGAAGTTGTGCATAAGGGTTGCATCTTTTCTCATACCTATTAAATATGTATGTTGATAAAATTATTCAAGAAGCTGAACTCTATGAAGCAGAATGTGGCATCAAGATTGGAGGAAGAATTATCAATAACCCACGTTATGCAGATGACACAACCTTTCTTCCTGAAAGAGAAAACTTGAAGTATTTGTTGCAAAGAATACAGCCTTCAATATGGATTGCATCTCAATGTCAAGAAAACAAAAATTCTTATACTAGACAGAGAGGCAACATCATAATAAATGGAAAAAAGATTGAAATTGTCATCAACTTCAAATTACTTGGATACACAATCAAAACCTTTGGTATCAGCAGTCAGGAAAAACAGGAGACATATTGCAGTGGGAATGTCTGCAATCATGGACCAAATAACAACAACAACAACAGCTCTATAATTTTAAATAAGAATCAGCTCAAGATCCGTTAATGCTTTATTTTCATGACTTGCTAGTAAAAATGAGGGCATTTCTTCTCCATTCAATGACGTTACTAGCATTAGGTTCACTTTGTGTGCATGCATTGTTGCTTAAGGGTTGTTGTTGTTGTTGTTATGTGCTGTTGAGTCGACTCATAGAGACCCTATGTACATCTCTAAAGCCCGCCCTGTCCTGAGCCAGTCTCACTGACTCAGGAATACTTACTCTCATTGCCGCAGTCACTGTACTGTATCAATCCACCTCATCTGGGTCTTCATTGTCCCTCCACTTTCCTGAACTTGATGTACTTCTCTAATGACTGGTCCCTCCTTGCCAAGTGCTCAAAGGATGTGAGACAGAGCTTCAAAATCCTAGCTTTCAAAGAGAAATTTGGTTTCACTCTCCCCAAGGAAGTATTTCTTTAAAGTCAATTTCAAGAAAAGAAAACAGGACTTCTGTCAGGAAGCGTGTGTGTGGGGGGGGGAAACCACTAATGAATCCTTTGTTTACTCATT
The DNA here is from genome assembly GCF_000299155.1 of Elephantulus edwardii. Classification (NCBI taxonomy): domain Eukaryota; kingdom Metazoa; phylum Chordata; class Mammalia; order Macroscelidea; family Macroscelididae; genus Elephantulus; species Elephantulus edwardii. Next base: position 190,848 of record NW_006399999.1, read on the forward strand.
TCTAGTTTGGGAGCAGAACTGGACTCTATGGACTTAAATAAGTGCTAGTTTACAGTATCTGGTATAAGGGTTTTCTTCAATGCCAAGTGGTTTCTTCAATACAGCAGTGGTTAAAGACATAGGCTTTCCAGCCAGCCAAAGACTCAAATCCCAGCTGCACTATATTCTATTTGCTTTTATGAAAACAATTTAGTCAGTCATAGTTTTCTCAGTGTCATTGTTTTATTAGGTGTTGTCGAGTTGAGCATGACTCATAGTAACCCTATGAACAAAATATCTGAAGCCTGTTACATCCTGTGCCATCTTCACATTTCCAGACACACTGCAACAGTCACCATGTCAGTCTACCTGGTCAAGGGTCTTCCTCTCCTTTGCGGACCCTCCACCCTTCCTAAAATCATGTCCTTCTCCAAGGAATAGCCCCTCCTAACATCATACCCAAAGTATGTGAGGTAAAGCTTCTTTATTCTTGCCTTCAAAGAGCACTCTAACCACACCTTCTCCAAGACATATTTATTTATTATTTAGGTTATCCATTGGATGTTCAGTGCTCTTCTTCAACACCACAGATCAAAGATATCACTTTCTCTTATGTCGTCCTTATTCATTATAAATAAAAATATTAGCATGTCATGAGATTTAAAGGAGATAATATATGTGAAATGTGTGGCATGTTCTTGTTATGTGCCATCAAGTTGCTTGCAACTCTATGCACAAATAGCTCTGAACCATGCGCTATCCTGAGCCAATCTCACTATATCTGACACACCAGGCTTCACTTCCCCATTTATTACATCAAGCCATCTCATATGGGGTCTTCCTCTCCTTGCTGTCTTTCCACTATTTCAAACATGATGTTTTTGGGGTTGTTTGTGTTTTTTCTTTCCCAAGGGACTGGTCTCTCCTGGCCACATACCCATAATATAGGAGAAAGAATTTCAAAATTCTTGCATAATATTCTTCGCCAAAAAACTGACCCTTCCTGACTACATGACCAAAGTATGTGAGATGAAGTCTCAAAATCTTTGCCTCTACCATTAGCAACTTGGTTTCACTATATCAAGGACAGACATGCTAGTTATTTTTGCAATGCATGGTATGTTCAAAACTCTTCTCCAGCTCCACATTCAAAGGCATTGATTCTTTTTGTGTCATTCTTGATCATTGTCCAGCTCTCTGATGGAATTGTGTGTAATTGCTAAGACCATGGCCTGGAATCAGGACACTTTAGTCTCTAGACTGACATCCTTACTCTTTAACACCCTGGAGAGGTCCCTGATAGCCAATTTCCCTAATGCAATTCATTTTTTGTTATTGTTTTCTGATAGTTAGTGCCAAGAGTGTTGATTGTGTAACTCAGGAAGCTGAAATTATTAACAGTCTCAATCTCCTCTACATCTATCACAGTGATATCATGATGCTGCCAATTGGCCCTGTGGTGATACTCTTTGCTTTCTTGATGTTGTGCTTCAATCCATATTGCAAACTACCATTCTTGACCCTGTGCAGCAGATGCTTCAGTCCCTCCTCAGTTTCAGCAAGTAAGGTTGTGTCATCTGAATAACTCAGGTTCTTGATGGGTCTTCCTCTAATACTGATGCCATATTCTTCCTCATGAATCCCAGCCTCTCAAATAAGTATTGACATACGAGGCATGGGCAAAATGATATGGGTTGGCATGGGACATTTTGAATGAAAGAATCATATTATCTTCTATGCCAGAAATGAAAAGGTGAGGAAAGCCAGGGTCAAATTCATAGTTAAAAAGACCATTTCCAGATTAAGCTTGAAATACATTGTTTGAGTGACAGGAAGATATCCACACACATACTAGGAATTCCTGTCAATATCACCATCATTCAAATATATGCACCAATAACCAAAGCCAAAAAGGAGGAAATAGTTGATTTCTACTAACATTTTCCCTTTTTTATTATTAATTTTAATGGAAGTTTACAGAGACTTTGGATTTCCATTCATTCATTGTTGCGCTTTTCTCGCTGTCCCGCCCCCCAATTCACTTTTCTCTTTGAAAAGTAAAAGAAAAACTCGTTAATTGTTGTACAATCCCTCCCCCTAAGTCCACTCCACAGTGCAGCCTTCATTCTGGACTCCTGTTATGATAATAATACCTAATCATATATTGCTTTTAAACAGTTCACTCCCTCATTTGTTTCAATGCAGTATACATTATTTACTCCCTCTTTCTCAGCCTTGCCTCAACCCCGATGTCAGTCCCATTATACAACAGTGGCCCTATGCAATATTTGTTCTTTTGTGACTGAGATATTTCACTCAGCATAATGTCCTCCAGGGTTATCCATTTTGTATAATAATTCATGAGTTCTTTGTTTTTCAATGCAACATAGTATTCCATTGTGTGAAAATAACAGAGCTTCTCTATCCATTCATTTGTTGGTGGGCACTTAGGTTGTTTCCAGCTCTATACTATTGTTAACAAAACTGGAATAAATGATTTCTACTAACTTTTGAAGTCAGAAATCGATCAAACATGCAACCAGGATACACTAATAATAATGACATATGGTAAGTAAGTACCTGATAAATTAGAGCTGATGTGATATAGATTATATCACAATCTTACTCAATTGATTCCATTTACAATCTTTATGAAATTCCAATATAAGTACCTAAACATTTGCACCATATTTCTATGTCATTTCAATTAATTCCAAAAAAACAAAACCTCTCTTATAATAAGATTATTATAGTTATTGTTAGTAGAGTTATCTGAGTTGAGATCTTTAATCAGTGGTGGAGTTAAAGACCGCCAAATAATCAAGGAGACACCTGAGTAAAAGGCACAAGCTTTTCCTAAAGGTTCTGTCTGTCTGCAATGAATTTATTTTGACAATTACTGAATTCTTAATCAAAGGGTAATACTAATATAAAAAACTCTAAACCACTGTCTAATATAGTTTAATACCCTCACGAATCAGGGGTCAGTTGGTATATTTTTAATTTCCCGAACATCTTTCACTGCTCAAAAATATTTAAAATGCTAGCATCTGTAATGTAAAAAAAAAGACATCTCTATCAAAATGTATTCACTGAGTATACGTATTGTATACACGGTAGTGCTAGTTACTGCAAAGAGTAATAAGGGTGGATATTTCTGTCCCTTCTTTCAAGGATTATACAATCATATTTGGAGTCTATAATCTAGTTTTGAAAGACTGCTATAAACAAACCTTGGCAGAAGCTAAAAATGCTTAACCTATAATGCCAAGGATAAGCTCAAGGCTGGAATATTAAACCAATAAATTCTTTTTTTATGCAGAACTAACCAATGAGGTGGAGGCAGATGCTAAGATAATACTAAAAAGTGATTTATTCATAGGTTTTAGAAAAGACTCTAACCTTACTTAGGTACAGCAGAAATTTCTAGTACAGCTATTATCCTATTCAGGGAGAAAAGAAAATTAAGTTACTTAACAAGGAACTTCCTCTGACTCATTATTGTCGCTACTATAAGGAACTTTCTGTGGCTCGTTATTATCAATGCATCTGTTTACTTGCAATGTCTTCAGTACGTGCATGTGTGTGCTTGTATGTGTATTTTGCAGGTTTGTGAGTATATCTATATGGGGTATTAAAAATCTACCTAAATGTCATATTTTATTTCACTTGGGACTCAAAGAGATAATGTCACTTTGCCTAAAGTCATATTTTGACTGTCAGCAAAACCAGAATTAGAACTTTGCAGTATGAGGGTTATCAAATCAATGATCAGTTCCTTCAAAGGAAGCCAAGAGTTTACCCCTACCCTTATGAGTAAAACTCATATCTTAATTATCTTTAATTTTCACAACTTTCTCACTCTTTTTTGTCCATTGAATGGATAGCACATTAGTGACCAATAAATACTTATCCAATGAAGTGAAAACTTTGTGGTTTGAGTAAGCATTGGTGAAAAAAGAATCCAAAGCCCAACCTATGAATTCCATAGTGGGTAAACTTATTGCTACTAAAGAAATAGTCAATATTGTCACTGAATTATATATA
>NW_006399999.1:195038-208058 GCF_000299155.1 Elephantulus edwardii
AGAAAATGAGAACTGAGGCACAAACAGAGACTTGTACACCACTGTTCATAGCATCAATATTCACCATAGCAAGAAACAGCCCAGATGTCTAAACATAAATGAATGGATTGAGAAATTATGAAACATTCACACAATGGAATACTATACAGCATGCAGGAGCAATGATTTCGTAAATTACTACCTAACATGGGAGGGACTGGAGGGCATTATGTTGAGTGAACTAACACAGTCTCATAAAGACAGATATTGTATAAGACCATTATCGTAGAATGTGTACTAGTATCCAAGGGAAAAGGGTGTTTAAACAAGGGTCACACAATTTGATGGGCGGAGAGAGGGATTGATAAAGGAAAGGGAAAGGTCCAGTGTGAAAAATCATGTTTATGAACTTTGTATATAAACCAGTATAAAATTAAAAATATTATCTTTAGTTACATCAAATAATTACACTTCACAGAGAGAAATATCCAGGTAAGTGCTTCACCTAGTAATTTCATTACATGAGACAGTAAATGAAACCTAATTTTCTAGCATCTATCAGAAAAAAAGAAAAGATGGGTGTCAGGGTCACATCGGGAGAACATTCCAGGGATTAATCCAAAGGAGAGGACTATGAAATGGCTACGGTGAACATACGCAATGTGTTCTAAAACAGGAGTATTTAAGATCTAAATGTTGATATAGAGCCAAATAATTATATAGGGAAAGAGAGGTAGGTAAAAAGTGAGGAAAAGTATTGATGATAAAGCAAATGTGTTGGCTTTCTCAAAGGCCTTGGCTTGGTGAAATGCCATGTAGAAAGTGAATTCATAGATTTATCTCTGAAAACAATTATCCTTACTTTAACTTTTCCAATAGTTAGCTTAACAAACTATTCCTTAGAAGTTTTAAACAGATAACAAATGGCTAAGCACAATGAGGCAATTTTCCCCATAGCTTCACACAACTGGCAAAGTGTAATTAAAAAAAAGCTATTTCAAGAACCTTCAGTAACTAATAACACCAAAATACAATGTTGTTTATCTATAAATCCCAAGCATTCCTAATTTTAACTAAACTGGCACACAGACTACAAATCCACAGCCTCAGCAAATTTTCTCCTTTTCAAAGTGATTCATCATTGTGAGATTTCATGAAATGGGCTTCTGTGGCATTTTGAAAAATTAGGAAAGGGGATTGCAACTGAAACAGAATAAAGAAAATATTACACAACCCCAAGTGAGATATTAATCTCAATCCAGATGGCCATTGTGCTTTCATTTTTTAGAAACAAGACCTCACACAGGTTCTTAATAATCCCACATTTGATAGTACTAAGCACCCTAGTAATGAAATAATTTGAGGGTTATCTCCAGGCAGAAAGAACTAATGACTCAATATGAAAATTTGCATGAGAAAGAAGCATCAGGGAGAGAGGACTATGTACACTAAAATCATAGATGAAAGAAGTTTTCTAATTTCTTCTTTGTTTAGGAAAAAAAAAAGAGAAAAGCACCTCTAACAAGATACAGTGATACTGAGCAGAGGCACTTTATAAATTTACACAGACTCACACACACACTGACACATACTCCTACACACATATAGGTAGAGATTGCATATTTATTCTATATATATCACTGAGCATTCACCTACCTTTTGCCTTTAATTCACCTGCCTCTTTTCTTGACATTACAATATACTCTTCTACTACACTTGCTTAATTTCAATTGCAGTAAATTTATGACAAGACAAAATTGATCTTTGCAATGAAAATACTTCTGAAGTAAAGTTTAGCAATATGCTTACATGTAGATTGCTGGAGAGAAGCTGGAAGCTTACGCTTCAAACAGGTTGAAGATTTAGAGGGAGGAAAAAATGTAGGCTGAAATTAATTTACTCAAATATGTAAGGATATGAGCTCATTTTTAAGGGCCTCATGTATTCTATCTGGAAATGGCATTAACTGCTTAAATCCACCAGACTGACATTTAATAAAATAGGAATTCTAGCCCAAATAGATTTGGGTAATAATAAAAAGATTTTGAGGAAAGCATCCAAGAAGATTAAACTAATTAGCACCAATGTCTTTCTGTGCAGTTCCTAATCACAGTCTTCACATACCATAAAGCTTAGAAAGATTGGATTCCTCTATAAGAAAGCACTAAGAGATTGTAGAAAAAATGTCTGTAAAGTGTGGAATAGCCCCATTTCAGGATCCACAGAACTGAGACTTGGAAAGTTTCCTTGAGAGTCATGAGCATCCAAAAACTCACCATTCATTACTTACCATGTGTCGGGCACAGTATTAGACACTTTGCATATATTATTTGTTTTAATCTTTTTATCAAATAATAATGAGAAAAGAAACTAATTTTATATGGTAGAAAGTGTGTGTGTGTGTGTGTGTGTGTGTGTGTGTGTGTGTGTGAGAGAGAGAGAGAGAGCACAATAGAGCATTGATGTAAGTCTGTCTAAATTGATTGCCTGTATTTCCTCAGCATTCTCCAGCAAGAAAATGAAATGATTCATTTTAACTCTACCACATTGGTATATACACAGACATGTTTGTATTCTGAGTAAATGAATGAACGATTGATTATCTGCTATTTGTTGTTGTATGTTGGAACCAACCTGATCCTCCAGCAGACTTTCAGAGACAGTTAATGTCCTGGGAGGAGATTATCCATCTTTCTCCTGTGGAGTAGCTGGTGGCCTCAAACTGTGTGTGTTCGGGATTGCAGCACAGCATCTTGCCACTAGGCACAAGAATTCATCTGCTATTTAGTCAATGTGAATAAGTGACAGTGTTTTAGCTACACATTGGTGTAAAATTTCATGATCTGTCAAACACAAAGTTTTTAAAGACAATTTTTTCAAAAAAGGAAGAGACCAGAGAAATTCTTATTCACTTTTAACTAAGAAGTTTCAGACATTTGTGTCTGCTTTACATTATGATTTTCTAGTCACAGATCACCATTTCATTTCAGGGTGAGAGAAAAGGAAAAGTTACAGAAAGCTAATTATAGAGCTTGCTAGCTTCCCTGGCTTGGAAAAATTCCCAGATGAACACTGTGCCATTATTTATGTGCTTATATGATTAATAGTCTGTTTTTGAGAGACACAATGTAAAAAGAAGAATTTCCTACATTCCTGGAAGGGTGGGAGAGGAAGGGAAATCCAAGTTCAAATGTGCAACAATGAATGAATGAAAATCCAAGTTCTTTATAAGCTTTCATTAAAATATAAAAAAATATTACTACAAGACAGAAGATGATGCAGTACTGGAAATAACAGAAAAGCATTAAAAGGCAATCCAGAATATTAAGAATGAATTGGTGGAAGTGTCAAAAATGCTGGAGGGACAAAAAAGTACAACTGAAAAGATGGAACAGAGAGTGAGCTGGAAGACATGATCCTCAATGAAAACATAGTAGGACAAAAAACAGAGATGACATGTAATCACAATGAAGAAAACGTTAGATTCATGTGGGATGACATCAAAAGGAACAACATACGTATGATTGGAATCCCAGGACAAGAGAGGGACAGGGAAATCACTGAGAAAGTTTTAGAAGAAGTACTAGCAGAAAATTTCCCAGTTGTTATGAAAATGGAGAAATCCACTTTCAAGAAGCACAGCGTACACAAAATACACTAGTCACAGAAAAACATCAAGAAATATCATAGTCAAATTATGCAAATCAAAAGATAAGTATAGAATACTTAAAGCAGCACAAGAAAAACAAAGAGTCAACTACTAAGGGGAAACAATTAGATTAATTTCTGATTTCTCAGCAGAAACCATGAAAACGAAAACTGGGACAGTATATACAGAAAGTATAAAGAAAACAATTTCCAACCAAGGATCCTGTACCAAACAAAGCTCTCCATCAAATATGAAGGAAAAATTAGATTCTTTACATAAAAGAAAGAACTTAAGGAATTTGTGGAAACAAGGCCAAAACTACAAGAAATTTTAAGGGAAGTGCTTCATACAGAGACACCAAAGGAAAGTGAATGGACCTTAGTAACAAGAAACAACAGAAATAGAAACACAGTAAAATGGTAACGGGGAAAACTGGCCTGTTAATAATCAACCTTATAGTGAATGGACTGAATGTACCAATTAAGAAGAAAAGAGTAGCAGAACAGAGAAATAGATAAAGAAATAATAAACAAACAAACAAACAAACAAATAAATAAAGCAAGCAAGACCATCTGTTCTGTTCTGTTGTTCTTGTTGTTAGGTGCCGTTGAGTCAAGTACAACTCACAGTGACCCTATGAACAAAAGATCTGAACCCAGTCCTATCCTGCACCATCTTCACACTTCCTGAAACCCAAGACGCTATTGTAGCGATCACTGTGTCAATCCACCTGGTTGAAGGTTTTCATCTCCTTCGCCAACTCTCCGTCCTTCCCAACATCATGTCCCTCTCCAAGGAATAGCACCTCATATAATATGTCCAAAGTATGTGAGGCAAATTCTCATCATTCTTGCCTCCAAAGAGCATACTGGCAGCGTACTCTCCAAGACATATATGTACATTGTCTTGGCCATCCATGGGATGTTGAACACTCTTCTCCAACACCAGAGCTCAAAGGCATCAAATTTTTTTTTTGCCATCATTAGTCTTTGCCCAGCTCTCCAATGCATAGCTACTAATAAGAAAGACTATGGCCTGTATCAGATGCACCTTAGTCCTCAAACTGGTATCACTACTCCTCAATAATTTGAAAAGGTCCCTAACTGCAGATTTTCCCAGTGCAATACATCTCTTTATTTCCTGACTTCTGATACAAAGGGGGTTAATTGTGGATCCAAACAAGATGAAACTCTTCACAGTTTCAATCTCCTCTGCATCCATAATGACACTGCCTACTGGTCTAGTGCTAATAATCTTTGTTTTCTTGATATTGAGATGCAATCCATACTGAAGACTTCATTCCTTGATCTTCTGAAACAAGTACTTCAAGTCCTCCTCCCTTTTAGCAAGTATGGTTGTGTCATCTGCATAATGCAGGTTATTGATGAGTCTCCCTCAAATCTTGATGCCACATTTTTCTTTATAGAGCCCAGTTTCTTGGATAACTTGTTCAGCATATAGATTGAACAGCTGTGGAGATAGAACACAACCCTGAAACACTCTCCTTCCCAATTCCATAGGCAATTGCCAGAAGTTCAAGAAGGACTTAGAAAAGGCCATGGCACCAGAGATATCATTGACGATGTCAGATGGATTCTGGCTGAAAGTAAGGAATACCAGAAAAATGCCTATTTGTGCTTTATTTACTATGCAATGGCATTTGACTGTGTGTATCACAAGATGTGACTGACACTGACAAGAAGGGGAGTCCCGAAGCTTGATTTTGCTCATGAGGAACTTATATCTATTGTGGGCAAGAAGCAGGGGAGCACTGCATGGTTTGGGATATGCTGCCTACAAGAGACAACTCTAAGAATTGGAAACAAAGACTAAAAATCAAAGGCTTGAAAAAAAACATACCAAGAAAATGGCAACCGTAAAACAGCAGGAGTGGCAATACTAATCCCTGCTAAAATAGACTGCAGAATGAAAACCACCATAAAAGATAAGAAAGGGAATTACATACTGATTAAAGTCACAATAGATGAAGAAGACATAGCCTTGGTCGATATTAATGCACCGAATGATAAACAAGCAACATACATAAAACAACAGTTAACAAAACTGAAGAAATGAATAAATAGTAACAAAACAGTGGTAGACGATTCAATATAACAATATCACCAAAGGATAGGTTAACTCAAAATAAACTTAACAAATATGCAAATCTAAACTATGCAAATAAGTCAAAATGACCATTTGGATGCATTCAGGGTACTGCACCCAACTAAAACACAATCCACTTTCTTCTCAAGTGCACATGGGACAACCTCCAGAATCAATCATATATTAAGATATTATAAAAAAAAACCCTACAGAACAATATAGATGAATATAGATGCAAAAACCCTTAACAAAATACTGTCTGTTAGAATCTAAAAGCATGTAAAAAAATAATTCATCATGACCAAGTGGGATTGATAACAGGCATACAAGGATGATTGAACATAAGAAAAACAATCAATGAAATTCATCATGTTAACAAAGCAAATAATAAGAACCTCATGATCCTAATCATTGATGCAGAAGAGGCCTTTGACAAAATCCAACACCCCTTCCTTATGAAAAAACTCAGCAAAGTAGTAATAAAAGGGAATTTCCTCAGTATAGTATATATGCAAAACCAAGAGTCAATATCATTCTCAATGGAGAAAGTCCAAAAGCATTCTTCTTGAGAACAGGAACCAGATAAGAATGTCCACTGTCACCATTCCTATAAAATACTGGATTGGAAGTACTTGTTAAGGCAATACAACAAGAGAAAGAAATAAAAGGGATCTGGATCGGAAAACAGATGTTGAAACTGTTGCTGTATGAAGATGACATGATAGTGTACACAGAAAACCCCAAGGACTCAACAACAACAACAACAACAAAACCCCAAAACTGTTAGAGATAGTAGACCAATTCATTAGAGTGGCAGGATGTTGTTATGTGCTGCCAAGTTCCTTGTGACTGATACCCTGCTCTCTCCTGTTCCAACCTCATTGTCTCCAACTCCTACTCACACTACCCACCCAATCACTGAATTGATCCATCTCATCGACACTCTTCCTCTCCTGTGCTGTCCCTCCACTCTCCCAAACATGATATCCCTCTGCAAGGACTGGTCCCTCCTTACAACATGCCCAAAAAATGTCATACAAGGCTTCAGAGTTCTTGCCTCCAAGCCCAGTTTCACCCTCTCCAGGACAAACCTGTTTGTTCTCCTAGTAGTCCATGGTATATTAAACATTCTTCTCCAGCATCACAGCTCAGAGGTATCAATTCTCTTTCTATAATCCCTAGTCACTGTCCAGCTCTCCAATGCGCAACACGCAATTGCGAAGACTATAGCCCAGATCAGGCGCACCTTAATCTCCAGCCTGACATCTTTGTTCTTCAGTACTGTGGAGAGGTCCCTGACAGCTGACTTTCCCAATGTAATTCATCTCTTGATTTCCTGGCTACTGGTACCAAAGAATGTAGAGCCAAGCAAACTAAGACTATTACCTATCTCAATCTCTTCACCATCCATACTGATGCTGCCAATTGGCCCAGCGGTGAGAATCTTAGCTTTCGTGATGTTGAATTTCAATCAGTATTGAAGGCTGCAGTCCTTGACCTTCTACAGCAAGTGCTTCAGGTCCTCCTCAGTTTCAGCAAGCAGAGTTGTGTCATCTGCATAACCCAGGTTCTTGACGAATCTTTCACCAATCCTGATGCCACATTCCTCCTCATACAGACCAGCATCCTGGATGATCTGTTCTTCTTACAGATTGAAAAGATATGGAGCCAGAGTACATCCCTGGCAGACCTCCTCCCTAATTTTGAATCATGCAGTGTCTCCTGGCTCTGTTTTGATGACTGCCTCTTGGTCCAAGCATATATTTTGCATAGCACAATCAAATGATCTGGAATTCTTATTCTTCTCAGAGTCAGTTACAGCTTGCTGTGATTCACACAGTCAAAAGCCTTTGCATAGTCAATGAAACACAGATAGACATTCCTCTACTACTCTCTGCTTTCTACCAAGATCCATCTAATATTAGCTATAATATCCCTAGTGCCATGACCTCTTCCAAACCCAGCCTGTACGTCTGGCAGTTCTCTGTTGCTCCGGTCATTTTTGGATAATTTTCAGCAGAATATTGCTTTCATGTGATGTTAACAATATTGTTCAATAATTTCCGCACTCTGTCGGGTCACCTCTCTTTGGAATGGGAACAAATATCGATCTCTTCCAGTCAGTTGGCCAGCTGGCTGCCTTCCAGATTTCTTGGCACAATTTAGTGAGCACATCCAGGGCAGCGTCCATTTGTTGAAATATGTCAATTTGTATGCTATCAGCTCCTCAAGTTTTATTTTTTGTCATTTCTTTCACAGCAACTTGAACTTCCTCCTTCATCACCACAGGCTCTTGCTCATACATTATTTCATTAAATTCTTCTGTGTCAGCCAATTCCTTCTGGTACAGTGATTCTGTACCATCTCCTTCCATCTTCTTTTAATGTTTTTCTAAGTATTGTCACGCGTCGCTTGAATTTGTTTTTCAACTCTTTCGGCTTAAGAAATGCTGAGTGAGTTTGGTCCTTTTGATTTTCTGACTTCAGTTCTTTGCACATTTCATTATAATATCTTGCTTTGTCATCCCGAGCTGCCCTTTCAAATTTTCCATTCAGCTCTTTAATTTCTTTATTTATTTCTTGAGTTTTGGTTTCTCAGTGCTCTACTGCAATATTCAGAGTCTCATCTGACATCCATCTCCGGTGTTTTCTTCCTCTTCAGCCTTTACAATGATCTTTTGCATTCTTCGTGGATGATATTCTTGATATCCTCCCACAGCTCATTTGGTTTATGCTCATTGATGCTCAAGGCCTCAAACCTGTTCCTGAGATGGCTTTGAAATTAGAGTGTGATAGACTTAAGGTCAAATTTTGGTTCACATGGATTTGATTTTATTTTCTTCAGCTTCAGCTTTTTCATAGCTGATATTGAGCGTCTTCAGCAATTATTTCCACAAATGTAGTAGATTTTATTCCTATGCATACCATCAGGTGAAATATATTTGCAATGAATAAATCATTGAATGTGTAGAATTCTATCATTCTATCTCCAGCCTTATTTCTGTCACCAAGTCCTTGTTTTCTGGCTACTGATCCTTCTTCCCTGTTCCCAACAGGATACAAGATCAATATCCTACAGTCAGTGGGATTCCTCTACAGTAACAAAGAGAACTCAGAGAAGGAAACCAACAAAGTAGTACCATTTACAATAGCCAACTACAAATTGAGATACTTGGGAATAAACCTAATTAGAGACAGAAAAGACCTTTAATAAAAAATTGACCCCTCCCCCCCAAAAAAACCCAACAAACTACAAAACATTTCTGCGAGACACAATAAAAGACCTAAAAAACAGGAAAACATTCTACGTTCATGGTTGTTGCCAGATGCCATCAAGACACCTCATAGTGATCCTATGAAAAAAAGATCAGAACCTAGTCCCACACTTCCTTACACAGAAGAGCCCATTGTAGCAGTAACCTTCACCGACCTTCCATCCTTCACAACATCATGTGACTTTCCAAGGAATAGCAACTCCTGGTAATATGTTCAAAGTATGTGAGGCAAAGCCTAGTCATTCTTGCTTCCAAAGAGGACTCTGGCTTCACCCTCTCCAAGATATATATCTCTATTTTTTCATTTGGCCATCCATGGGATGTTTCGTGCTCTTCTCCAACACTACAGCTCATAGGCATCAATTCTTTGTCTGTCATCCTTATTCATTGTTCAGGTCTCAGATGCTTACCTAGTAATCAGAAGGACCATAGACTGAATCAAACACAACTTAGTCTTCAAAGTGACATCACTACTCCTCAATAATTTGGAAAGATTTTCCCATTGCATTATGTCTCCTTATTTTCTGACTGCTCATACTAAAGGTGTTAACTGTGGGTATAAGAAATGTGAAGCTGTCTGAACATGCAATCAGGATGCGTTAATGATAATTGGTGATCATAAACGATGAAAGTTATACAAGTGTTCAGGTCTTTTTTTCATATGGTCACTATGAGTTGCCTATGACTCGACAGCACTTAACAACAACAACAAGAAGGCTCATTGTCCTAATGGGCAGAAAGTGATGCTACCAAGCCAAAGGTGGGTTATTAGAGATCCCCAATTAAACCAAGCTTGGAAGCAGGAGTGGCATCCACTCCTTGCCTCCTGAAACACTATGAACTTGGAGAAACTATGAAAGTTATACAAGTGTTCAGGTCTTTCAGTCATAGAGTTGCTATGAATTGCCTACAACTTGACAAGACTTAACAACAACAACAACAACAACAATGCAAAAATAGGAAACAAGAAGGAACAGTAGTTGGAAAATATGGCTTGGTGATAGAAATGAGGCTTGAAATAGAAGGAATGAATTTTGTATCAACAATGATTTGTTCATTGCAAATACCTTTTCTAAAAGTCACAAAAGATGACTTTACACATGGATTTCACATAATGGGCTGCATAGGAATCAGACTGACTACATTTGTAGAAGAAATCATTGGAGAAGCTCAATATCAGAAGTCAAAACTAGACCAGGCCAGACTGTGGGTCAGATCATCAATTACTCAAATCCAAGTGCAAATGGGGACCAAAGAAAATTAAAATAAGTCCAATGGAACCAAGATATGATCTTGAATCAATGCCATCAGAATTTCATGATCATCTTAAAAATAGTTTTGAGGCATTGAACACCAATGATAGAAGACCAGATGAGGTGTGGGATGATATCAAGAATATCATACATAAAGAAAGCAGAAGGTCATTACAAAAACAAAGGAGAAAGAAAAAATGGAAATGGTTGTCAGAAGAGACTCTAAAGATTGTACTGGAATGTGGGGAAGCCAAATATAAAGGAAAACATGTCGAAGTGAAAGAACTGAATAGACGGTTTCAAAGGTCAGCTTGGGAAGACTAAGCAAAGTATAATATTGGATGTGCAGAGAGCTGGAATTGGAGAATAAAAAGGGAAGAACTTGCTCTGTATTTCTCAAGCTTGAGAAAACTGAAAAACAAAATTAATCCTTGTATTGCAATGTTGAAAAATGGTATGGACAATGTATTGAATGACCCAGAAAGCATAAAAAAGTTGGAGTGACACAGAGTCACTGTATCAGACAGAATTGATTGACACTGAAAAATTTCAGGGAGTACCATACGACCAAGAGCCAATGGTAATGAAAGAGGAGGTGGAAGCTGCATTGAAGGCACTGGCAAAAAAATAAGGCCTCAGGGATCTATGGAATGCCAATTGATTTGTTTAAATTAGCAGATGCATCCTCGGATGCACTCAGCAGTCTATGACAGGAAATTTGGAGGATGGTTGTCTCGCCAATGGATTGGAAGCTGCCGGGACTCATCCTCCTGGAGAAAGATTAGTGGGAAATTGACTGAGTTCTCGTAAGCTCCACTAAACACAAGTGGGTCTGTTGGAATTTGACTGGGTTTTCTTATGCCCCTACCAACCGCCCACAGTTGTGTGGGCCAATAGAAATTTGACAGGGTTTTCTTGGGCACCGCCAATTGCCTGGGAGAGTACCCCAAGAGCAAGCCCACTGGCGGGAATTTGGATGAGTTCTCTTGGTCCCCACTGACTGCCCAGGAACAGGCAGGGTGGTGGGAATTTATCTGAATTTTCTTGGGCACTGTAAACTGCCTGGAAGAATGCCCAAGAGCGAGTAGGCCAGTGGGAATTTAACAGAAATTTAATGGACAGCACAGACTGGGCAGAGGCGAGTGGGTCAGTAGGAATTTAACTGAGCCTTCTCAGATCCTGCTGGACCCAGGGCCCTACTGGGGCAGGGGCCACTGCGCGAGGGCCAATGATTAAGGGATGCTGGGCAGGGACAGTTGAGCAAGAGCCTCTGGGTAGGAGATGGAAAGCTGGAATTTGAGTAGGGACCCCACTCATGAGCACACCTGGACTGAGGTCTGAGTGAGGTCCTGCAAGTGGTTGAACCACCCCTGTGGTTGTTTCTCGACCTCATGACTGCTCATCCCTGTTCAGCTCCACACCTGTGCTTACACATTGAGTCAACCAACTTGCATTTATAATCAGGAGGACCTTGATCTGACTTACCTACGAGAGGCTGCTCTCAAATATCCTTAACTGAATTTTCCCTTGAATCAGAAGGTCAGAGAAAAACACATTTGGAGTACCTATGCAACTGATATCTAGAGCATTGTCTTCAGATCAAGAACATACCAATGTCTACAAGAAACAAAGCTATCCCACACACTACACAAGCACAAAGCAAGATGACACCTCAAAAAGGTGACATGGTATTAATGGATTTCCTGAAGTAAAAAGTCTGATGGAACTTTCTGACACAGAATTTAAAAGTAAAATGTTTGAATATTTTCAATGGATGAAAGACAACCTACCTTGAAGAATTATAGGATACTGCAAGTAAAAACCAGAAGGAGCTTAAAAAAACAAACAAACAAAGAAACAAAAAACCAACCCACCTTGGAGGCAAGGATTCTGAGGCTTCATCTAGCATACTTTGGACATGTTGTAAGGAGGGACCTGTCTTTGGAGACAGACATCATGCTTGGTAGGATGGAGGGACAGCACAGAAGGGGAAGGCCCTCTATGAGGTGGATTGATTCAGTGACAGGGGTAATCGGGATGGGAATGTCAGAGACAGTGCAAATGCCACAGGACAGAGCAGAGTTTAGGGTTGTTGTACATAGGGTCACTATGAGTCGCAAGTGACTTGGTGGCACATAACAACAGCAACAACATGCAGATAAAACAAATGAGGCATTAGCAGCACTGGAAAAACAAGAAACCACGGTCCAAAATATGAGGTCCAATGTTTCAGATACTGTCAACATGATAGAGGTAAACATGAACAAACTTGAAGAGACAGAACACAGAACCAATAAAATAGAAGATAAAATTGTCACCAAAAATCTGAGCACAAAGCAGAATAAAAAAGGTAAGAAAAAGAAGAAAACCAAAGAATGATGTAGGATACCATCAAGAGAAATAACATGCACATCATTGGAATCCCAGAGCAGGAAGAAGCAACTAAAGGCACTGAAAATGTTGTGGAAGAATTACTAGAGGAAATCGTCCCTGGCATAATGAAGAATGAGAGAATATATATTCAGAAAGCTGAGCAAACACCATATAGAATAGACACAAAATAAAACCACCAAAGCAGATCATAGTTGAATTTTGCCAAAACAAAATATGTTGTGTTGTTGTTATGTACCGTCGAGTCACCTACGACTCATAGCGACCCTGTGTACAACAGCCCTAAACTCCACTCTGTCCTGTGCCAATCGCACTGTCTCTGACACTCCCATCACAATTATCCCAGTCACTGAATCAATCCACCTCAT
>NW_006399999.1:211023-215749 GCF_000299155.1 Elephantulus edwardii
TGGGATCAGTGTCTCTGAAGTTTAGTCGCAATATTTATCGGTCAAAGGTGATGCACCCTGTAGAATTGTTGTGTAGGCCCTCGGGCCGGAACGGATGTCACGGGCTTTTGGCGTCTCCGATTACCTGAGAAAAACCAAATATAAGAAGAGAATTCTGAAAGAGGTGAGGGAGAAAAAAGGGTAACCTATATGGGAGAACAGATAAGACTAAATGCAGATTTCTCAGCAGAAACAATGTGAGCAAGAAGACAGTGGAAGGACATATATCAAACACTCAAAGAACACACCTACCAACCAAGAATACTATAACTAGAGAAATTATCCATCAAATATGAAGGAGAGAACAAGATATTCACAGAAAACAGAACCTAAGGATGTTTGTAAAAACAAGACCAGGCCAGCAGGAAATACCGAGAGATGCCCTTCTTCCCAAGGTACCACAGAAAGCAGCATGGACCAAAGTAACTAGCAACAACACCAAAAAGAACATAACAAAATGATAGCAAAAAAACACATTGCCTTTCAATAATAACACTGAATATAAATGGTTTGCACCACTGAAGAGGAGTAGCAGATCGTATAAACCCCCCCAATATCCATTAATATGCTGTCTACAAGAGACACACCTAAACAATGACGATAAAGAAAGAATAAAAAGAAAAGGATGGTAAAAATATACCAAGTGAATGGAAACCAGAAAAATAGCAGGAGTAGTGACATTAATCTCCTATAAAGTAAATTTCAATGCAAAACCCATCATAACTGACCCAGAAGGGCACTACATAATGCTTAAAGGGTCAATAGAACAAGAGGACATAACAATAATAATTATCTATGCACAAAATGAGAGACCTGCAAAATATATAAAACAAACATTAACAAAACTGAAAAAGGAAATAGGCAATACTAATATAGTAGTTGGAGACTTGAATACACCCCCTCAATAAACAATAGAACTATCAGAAAAAATTCAACAAAGATGCTCAAGAATTAAACCATACAATAAACCAACTTGACCTCATCAATATTTATAGGCTAATGCACCCCAAAACACAAAGTATACCTTATTCACCAATGTGCATGGAACATTCTCCAGAAATCATCACATTTTATGTCAGAAAGCAAGCATCAATAAATTCAGAAACATAGAAATAATACAAAGTATTTTCTCAGACAGCAAGGCTAAAAAAATTAGAAACTAATAACAAGAGGATAAAGGAGGAAAAATATACATATAGAAGCTGGAGAACACCTTCTTGAACATGGGAGGTTACTAGAAAAAAATAAAAATTGAAGTTAAAAAGTTTCTTGAAACAAATTACAATGAAAACACTACTTATCAAAACTTCTGGGAAACAGCAAAAGCAGTAATAGAGGTCAATTTATAGCAATAAACAAACATATCAAAAGGCAGGAAAAAACGACTATTGACTCTCTAACCCAACATCTCCAACAAATTTAAAAAGAACAACAAGAAAACTACACACTATAAAAAGAGAAATTATAACAATTGGAACAGAAATAAATGAAACTAAAATCCAAAAAACAAATGAAAGCATCAACAAAACAAGGAGTTGCTTCTACAAAAGGTCAATAAAATCAACAAACCACTAACAAAACTAAGAAAGGAAAAACAAATAATCCAAATGGGCAATTTCACATCAGAACCAATTAAGATAAAAAGTCTGACATTGGAATATTATGAAAAAATATTCTCAAACAAGTATAAAAACCTAGAGGAAATGGACAAATACACAGAAATTTACAACCTAAATAAGCTGACACCAACCAAAAATTGAACACAGGAACAGACCTATCAAAAAAGAAGAAATTGAAAATGTAATCAAACAACTTACAGCCAAAAAAAAAAGTCCTTGACTAGATGGCATTGCAAGTGAATTTTATCAAACATTCAGAGAAGAACTATCACCAATCGTACATAAACTATTTCAGAAAATAGAAAAATATGGAATTCTCCCAGATTCATTCTACGAAGCAACCATATCCTTGATACCAAAGCCAGGTAAAGACACCACCAAAATAGAAAACTATAGGCTAATATCTTTCATGAACACTGATGCAAAAATTCTGAATAAAATCCTGGCTAATAGAATCAATGATACATTAAAAAAATTCACCATGACAAAGTGTGATTCATAAAAGGTATGCAAGGATGGTTCACCATAAGACAAACAATTAATGTAATTCATCACATTAACAAAGCAAAGAACAAGAACCATATGATCCTATCAGAAAAGGCCTTTGACAAAATCCAACACGCTTTTCTGATTAAAACACTCAGCAAAATAAGATTAGAGGGGAATTTATTCAATATAGTAAAAAGTATATATGCAAACCCAAGAGAAAATATTTTTTCTCAATGGAGAGAGATTAAAGGCATTCTTTTTGAGAACAGGAAATAGGCAAGGATGCCCACTATCACCTCTCCTATTCAATATGGTATTGGAAGTCTTAGCAATAGCAATAAGGCAAGGGAAGGAAATAAGAGGTATCCAAATGGGCAAAGAGGATGTAAAACTATCTCTTCTATGCAGATTATTCATTATAGTATACTTAGAAAACCCTAAAACTTAGAAAGAAAACGACTGGATATAGATGACCAATTCAGCAAAGTGGCAGGATACAAGATCAGCATAAAAAAAATCAATTGGATTTCTCTACAGTGACAAAGAGAAAACAGAACTGGAGCTTAGAAAAACAACACCCTTCACAACCAGAAGCACAAAAGATCTAATCAAAGAAAATTACAAAACATTACAAGAAACAAAAAGAGACCTGGAGAAGTGGAAGAATATCCCTTGCTCATGGATAGGAAGACTCAATATTGTAAAAATGACAATACTACCAAAGGTAATTTACACTTTGAATGCAATCCCAATACAAGTACTAATTCCATTCTTCAATGAGATGGAAAAGGCAAATTCCAGTTCCATTTGGAATGGAAAGAGGCCCCAAATAAGCAAAGAACTCCTTAAAAAGAGAAATAAGGTAGGAGGCATTTCACTCCCTGATTTCAAATCCATGGTATTCAAGATAGCATGGTACTGGTATAATGACAGACAAATAGATCAATGGAATAGAATAGAAAATCCAGAAATCAGCCAATCTACCTATGGTCAATTGATTTTGGACTAAGAGATGAAACCAGTTAAGTGGAGAAATGACAACCTTTTTAACAAATGGTGCTGGCAAAATTGGAAAACTACCTGTAGAAAACTCAAGCAAGATCCACACCTCACTCCATATAATAAAACCAGCTCAAAATGGATCATGGACCTAGGACTAAAATCAACTTCATTAAAGGAAAGCTTGGAAGACCTCTAGAAGTCGTAATCCAAAACATAAACAGTTTTCCAAGCATCCTGAAAAATCTACAACCAGGAGACGATAAAACAGATGAATGAGACCTTCTAAGAATCACATCCCTATGCACATCTAAAAACTTCTCCAACAGAGTAAAAAGGAAAGCCACAGATTGGGGGAAAAAATTTGGGAATGACATGTCAGATAAGGGACTTATATCTAGAATTTATAAAATACTTGAACAGCACAAGATAAAGGTAAATAACCCAACTGAAAAATGGGCATGGGTTATGAATAGACACTTCGCCAAAGAAGACATTCACATGGTCAACAAATACATGAAAAAATGCTCAAAATCTCTAGCTCTTGGAAAGATGCAAATCAAAACCACTATATCATCTCACCCCAGTTAGAATAGCAAAATTTAACAGAACAGTAACATAAAATGCTGGTGAGGTTGCATAGAAACTGGAACACTTATTCACTGTTGGTGGCACTGTAAAATGGTGCAACCACTGCGGAAGGCTTTATGGTGCTTTCTCAAAAAGTTGCAAATAGAAATATCATTTGACCTAGCATTTCCTAAACTGGGAATATACTCAGGCAGATATATGCACAAGCATATTTATTGTTCACAATAGCAAAGAGTTTGAAACAACCTAAGGGCCCATCAACAAATGAATGAATAGAGAAGCTCTGGTATATTGACACATTGGAATGCTACACTGCATTAAAAAAAAAAAAACAACAAGGAACTCATGCAATATTATTGAGAATGGGTGACCCTAGAGGACATTATGCTGCATAGTGTCACTGTTGTAGAACAGGACTGACATCAGGGTTGGTGTGAGACTGAGTAAATTTTGATAAATCATGTATCCTGCATTGAAACAGATGATTCTAAAAAGAAAGAAGAAAGAAGATTCTAAAAGCGATATATGATTGGGTGTTATGGTTATTACAAGAGTCCAGAATTAAGGTTGCATAGTGGAGTGTACTCGGGGTGGTGGTGGTGAGGGTGATTGTATACCAAGGAATGAATTTTTCTTTTGTATTTAAAAGAGAAGAGCAAACTGGGGGGTGGGGGAAGGGTGGGCAGGGAGAAAAATGCAACAATGAACGAATGGAAATCTAAGATCTCTGTAAATGTTCATTAAAATTAAGAAAATAAAATTTATAAAAGAAAATCATTTCCCTGTCTAAAGTAGTCCTTTTCTGTTTATTTCCTTCATAGCATTTTTGTCACATTTAATGATCTCATTTTCTCCACTTATTTCTATCTTTAATGCCTGACTTTTCCTACTGGATATTAAATTTCATGAAGGCAAGAATTACATTTTTGCTATTACACACAGACACACACAGACACACACACACACACACACACACACACACACACACA
>NW_006399999.1:215849-216994 GCF_000299155.1 Elephantulus edwardii
TCTCTCTCTCTCTCTCTCTCTCTCTCTCTCTCTCTCTCCTCCCCCTCCTTGGCATACTAATATACATCAATCATAAATAATTGTGAAATAAATTATACATCTCTTTTACTGCTTTCATTAGTTGAACAGAAAGCTCTGGTGGACTAGTGGTAAGAAGCTCTGCTACAATACCAAAGGTACTAGGTACGAATCACCGAGCTGCTCAGAGGAAGAAAAGAAAAGTGGACAACCTCCTCCTGGAGATTAACTGCCTCTGAAAACCTCCTGCAGGGTCAGCTATGAGTTAGTTGTGACTTGACAGTACACAACACCATTAACTGAAAGGTTTTAAATCATCTGAGGGGAAAATTACTGTAAAGATTTTGCTTCTAAAACATAAGAAGACAAATAATTCCTGAAGATCGGCAAGAACACTATTCTGTGAACTATGGTTTCTTATAGGCCAAAAAGGTATCTGGTAACTTTAATCATACTCCTTGCCCTGACTCCGTAGCTTTTATAGAATAATTCTAGCTTGGATACATGAGAAAGACTAAAGGTAGAAACCTTCAAAGACAATTTTAACAATGTTCTATTTCAGGGAATTTTCATCACATATTTAAAATAAGAACATTTGTTTGCCATGTTAATTTCCCTGTAGAAATAAGTCACTTGATAGATTGTTATGGACATCTTGAAAGTACTTGTATACCATGCTTTTTCAAGAGAGATTAAATTAATTTCTGTATTTATTTGTTACAAATTGTATAGTGAATGATTTTAAGAACACTTTAAAAGTGTGCAAAAGAGGTAAGGATGAGTGATAGAAACAGTAAGAGGAGTTGGTCTTAGTCAGAAGGAGGAACACCGCCTTTGTAGATCATCCTTAGGGTCATAATCATTGCCAGTGTCCAAGTATGTAAGAATAGAGTCTGACTTGAGCCTAACACACAAAAGAAAGATGAACATTCATTGGTGATCCATAGGTTGTTCATGTTACTAGATTAGCCAAGCATTTTCTTTACAGGTACTGTATTTATGATTTGTCTGATATTGAAATATAATATTTAATATTGATGCTGAAGACACTAACATATTGTGGTTCTAATTGTTGTTTTTATTTTTACCAAAAAGACAATGTATTAAAAAATTGAATGTGCAAGGAG
>NW_006399999.1:218386-245123 GCF_000299155.1 Elephantulus edwardii
CATCTGATACAGGCCATGATCTTTGCAATCACTTGCTATGCATCAGAGAGTTGGACAATGACTAGGGAGGATAGAAGGAGAATTGATGCCTTTGAGCTGTGGTGCTGGAGAAGCGTATTGAATGTACCACGGACTGTCAAGAAAACAAACAGATTCATCCTGGAGAGGGTTAAAGCAGGTTACTCCTTGGAGACAAGGATTCTGGGGCTTCGTCTGACATTTTCTGGACATGTTATAAGAAGGGACAGGTCCTTGGAGAGGGACATCATGCTTGGGAGGGTGGAGGTACAGCGCAGGAGGGCAAGACCTTCTATGAGGTGGATTGATTCAGTGACTGGGGTAATCGGGATGGGTGTGTCAGAGGCAGTGTGATTGGCACAGGATAGAACAGGGTTTAGGGCTGTTGTACATAGGGTCACTATGAGTCACACGCGAAGCGATGGCACAGCACATAAACATAACTTCAATAATATAAAAACCATTCAAATTTAAAATGTCCAGAGGTCATATACAGATGCTTCATTGGAGATGATATTCAAGATGCAAATAAATATGTGAAGAAAAGCTTGTAATAAAAAATAAGAGTATGCAGAATCATTGTACCAAAAAGAATTGGCTGACACAGAAGAATTTCAAGGAACTGTATATGATCAAGGGGCAATGGTAATGTAGAAAGAAGTTCATGCTACTCTGAAGGACTTGGCAAAAAATCAATCCAAAGGAATTGATGAAATACCAATTGATGTATTTCAACCAACAGATACTGCCCTGGATGTGCTTACTAAGTTGTACTAAGAAATCTAGAAGACAATTACTTGGCCAACTGACTGGAAGAGATCCATATGTACTGCCATTCTAAAAAAAGTGACCTGACTGAGTGTGGAAATTGTCAAACAATATCATTAATATCAAACACTAGCAAAATCCTGCTGGAGATTATCCAGAAGTTACTATAACAGTACATTGACAGAGAAGTAACAGAAGTACTAGCTGGGTTTAGAAGAGGTCATCTCAATAGAGACATTATTGCCAATATCAGCTAGATCTTGGCAGAACAGAGGATACTAGAAGAATGTCTCTTTGTGTTTCATTGACTATGCAAAGGCATTTGGCTGTGTGGGTCGTAGCAAATTGTGGCTAACCTTGAGGAAAAATAAAATCCCAGAATACTTGATTGTGCTTATGCGAAACTCATACTTGGACCAGAAAGCAGTCCTCAGAACAGAGCATGGAAATACTGAATGGTTCAAAATCAGGAAAGGAGTGTTTCATGGATGCATCCTTGTTCATACCTTTTCATTCTATATGCAGAACAAATCATTTGAGAAGCAGAGCTCTATGAAGAGAAATGTGACACCAAGATTAGAGGAAGACTCATCAACAACCTATGATATGCAGATGTCACAACTTTGTTTGTTGAAACTGAAAAAGACCTGAAGAGCTTGCTGAGGAAGGTCAAGGACCTTCAATATTGATTGAAGTCTTCAATATTGATTGAAGCTCAACATCAAGAAGACAAGGATTCTCACCACTGGGCCAACTGGGAGTACCATGATAGATGGAGAAGAGATTGAGGTTGTTAATAATATAAAGCTGGTGGATTCAAATTTTCTTATAGGACCTGCCTTTGGGTTAGCAATGTAATGCCCTACTCACTGGGCTACCGACACTCCCTACTGATTACTTTAGATAATAGTATGATGCACCTAAAGATTGTCTATCACAGATTCAGGCATGAATTCGTGAAGGAACAACACCTAAATCCAGGAGGACAGCTTTTGCAGGATCCAGTTCATCTTAAGAATTTCAATGTTTAGTTCTGCAGTAAATGTGATGGACTCTCGCATTTTGAGGAGGGACACGTATGGAATGCCCAGGGCTCTGATGGCTTTCTTTTCATCCCAAGTGGGTGTCAGCAGATGGAACTTGCCTGATGATTTGGGGGTCTCTGGCTCACAGTCATTTGGTTCTCGGCTCAAATGTTAAGTAAGGGTTTTTTGGGGAGGCTGATGAACACTCTTTGGATGAGTGGTACAGCAGAGGTCTATTTGCTCTTCTGAAATAACATAGAGTTGCTTCGTTGATGGACAACTGGGCCATAAGTATGTAAAACACCATAATTGGCTACCTGTCATTGGCAGTGTTTGTTGGAGCTTCCAGATTGACTAAGGTTGGAAGCAGGAATGGCATCCACTTCCTAAACCACATGCCTCTGGAAAATCTATAAACTTGGAGAAATGATAATAGTTATTGAAAGGCTTCAGGACTTTTTTACATCTTTTGTTTACATATATATCCTTTTCCATGTGTATTCAGTCTGTACACTGAACAAATCATTCAAGAAGTTAGACTCTGTGAAGAAACATGTGGCACCAGAATGGGGGAGGAGGTTGGGGAAGCAGTGGAATGCTCTCAGATGGGAGTTTTGGGGTGGTAAGAGTGAATGGGACTATACTTGATTATGGAGGAATGTGAAATGATGGAGCTCATGGAGTTTGAACCATGCTTTGGTTCTTGTTTTTGGTCAAACCTTCTTTGAGGTGATATAGCACTGGTCTGTCCATTTGCTGTAAAGAGTTAACTCATGGTTGCTGTGATGTTGAACACTGTGAGCCTGCTGTGTCAAATGCAATAATGGTCACCCATGGTTGACAGTGTGTGGTAGAGCTCCCCGATGAAAACAAGCTTTGAAGCAGCAGTGGCATCCAATTCTGAAATAGCTTGCCTCCAGAAACCCTATGAACTTGGAGAAATGATGAAAATTATACAAGTGTTCAAATCTTTCATTCATAGGGTCGCCATGAGTCGCCTATGACTTGATGGCACTTAACAACAATAACAAGATTTTAAAAAAAATAAAAATACAAAAAATAATAGAAGATATGAATCACCAAATTAGGAACAAACAGGGTGTATTACTTCAGATTAAGCAGTCTTAAGTGTTAAGGGAACACTAGAGGAACTCTGTTGGCACCATAGTTAAGCACTTCACTTCTAAGAAAGATTGTTGTTGTTCCCTTGGAGTCAGAACTGTTTAAACAGTAACTCTCTAGGAGAAAATACCAGGCAAACTGCTTCTGTAAAATTTACAGCCTAAGAATCTTACAGAGGCAGTTCTGCTTTATCATGCAAGGGTACTATCAGTTGGAATTGACTGAATTGTACACAACAACTTTACACTCATAAATTCAACAATTTAAAATAAAT
Source organism: Elephantulus edwardii (assembly GCF_000299155.1). Taxonomy (NCBI): domain Eukaryota; kingdom Metazoa; phylum Chordata; class Mammalia; order Macroscelidea; family Macroscelididae; genus Elephantulus; species Elephantulus edwardii. The sequence goes on from NW_006399999.1 coordinate 221,594, forward strand.
GAGCTAATTCTTTGAAAAGTACCAAAACCAAGAAGAAAAAAAGATAATATGAATATTTATGAAATAATTACAAATATTGAATTTATGATGAATAAGCTCTTGCAAAAAGAAATTAAGCCCAGATGGTTTTATTGGTAAATTTTACAAAATATTTAAAGAATAGGCTACAGCTTTATGCAGCCTCTTCCAGGATATAGAAGAATAAGGAATATGTTCCAACTCATTTTTAGGACAGTATTACCATGATACAAAAACCTGAATTGTAAAAATAAACAACAAAACCCCAAATCACTAAAAATCAACTCTCTTTCATGAACTTGGATGTAAAAAATCCTTTACAGATTATATTAAACTAATTAAAATAAAAACCACTGCCTTTGAGTTGATTCTGACCCATGGCAACTCTATTTCTACAACCATAAATCTTCATGGGAACAGATTTCCCATCCTTCTTTGTCAGAGCTACTTGTGGATTTGAACTGCCAATCTACTTCTTCTAGATTCTATTAGCAAACAGAATTCAACAGCACATAAAAATATGCATACATTTAAATAAATGTAATTTATGGTCAGCTTGCAAAGTTGGCTTAACATCTGAAATTCAACCAACTCAATCTACCATCTTAGCAGGCCAAAAAGAAGAAAAATCAGAAGTCATACAGAAAAAGCAATTTTAAAAAAGCCAACACTCATTTATGATAAATAAACCCCAAAGCAAAAAACTTGCACCAAGTAAGAAACAGAGGGGAATTATGTAAAACTGATGAAGAGTATGCACCTACAATCTAGAGAATGAATCGTATGCAATTTTGAAAGTCTGAATGCTTTCCTTGTAATATCATAAACAAGGCAAAAATGACATGATTATCACATTGAACATAGTATTAGACATTCTACCCATCACAATGTGTCAAGAAAAGGAAAATAAAAAGCATGCAGATTATAAAGGAAGGAATAAAATTGTTTCTATTTGAAAAATGACATGTAGAAAATACCAGGGAATCTTCAAGAAAATAAAAATTTTGGCTTAGCATAAGATGGTTAACTGATATATTTCAGTTAACAGATGCTGCCCTGGACGTGCTCACCAAGTTGTGCCAAGAAATCTGGAGAACGACCACTTGGCCAACTGACTGGAAGAGATCGATATTTGTTCCTATCCCAAAGAAAGGCGACCCAACCGAATGTGGAAACTACAGAACAATCTCACTGATTTCACATGCAAGCAAGATTTTACTGAAGATTATCCAAAAGCGACTGGAACAGCACATCAACAGAGAACTACCAGAAGTCCAGGCTGGTTTCAGAAGGGGTCGTGGTACTAGAGATATTGTAGCTGATGTTAGATGGATCTTGGCTGAAAGCAGGGAATACCAGAGGAATGTCTATCTGTGTTTCATTGACTATGCAAAGGCATTTGACTGTGTAAATCATAACAAACTGTGGCTGACTCTGAGAATAATGGGAATCCCAGAACAGTTGATTGTTCTAATGCATAACTTATACTTGGACCAGGAGGCAGTCGTCAGAACAGAGCAAGGGAACACTGCATGGTTCAAAATTAGGAAGGGCATACGCCAGGGATGCATCCTATCTCCATACCTTTTCAACCTATATGCAGAACAGATTATCTGGGAGGCTGGGCTCTATGAGGAGAAATGTGGGGTCAGGATTGGTGGACGATTTATCAACAATCTGCGTTATGTGGATGACACAACCCTGCTTGCTGAAACTGAGGAGGACCTGAAGCACCTGCTGCAGAGTGTCAAGGGCTGCAGCCTGCAATATGGATTGAGGCTCAATGTCAAGAAGACAAAGATTCTCACCACTGGACCAATCGGCAGCATCAGGATGGATGGTGAAGAGATTGAGATTGTACACAGCTTTAGTTTGCTTGGCTCCATAGTCAACAGTCTTGGCACCAGCAGCCAGGAAATTAAAAGGCGCATTGCCATTGGAAAGTCTGCTGTTAGGCACCTCTCCAAAGTGCTGTGGTGTCTCTCTGGAGACTAAGGTGCGTATGATACAGGCCATAGTCTTCGCAATCACCTGTTATGCATCAGAGAGTTGAACAATGACCAAGGAGGATAGAAGGAGAACTGATGCCTTTGAGCTGTGGTGCTGGAGAAGGGTACTGAGAATACCATGGACTGCTAGGAAAACAAATAGATTTGTCCTGGAGAGGGTTAAACCGGTTGGCCCCTTGGAGGCAAGGATTCTGAGGCTCCGTCTAACTTACTTCGGACATGTAGTGAGGAGAGACCGGTCCTTGGAGAGGGACATCATGCTTGGGAGGGTGGAGGAACGGCGCAGGAGAGGAAGGCCCTCTATGAGGTGGATTGATTCAGTGACTGGGATAATTGTGATGGGAGTGTCAGAGACAGTGCGATTGGCACAGGACAGAGCGGAGTTTAGGGCTGTTGTACATAGGGTCGCTATGAGTCGCAGGCGACTCGACGGCACATAACAACAACAACAACTAGCATAAGATGGTCAGATGTGTATACAGAAAATCCAATTGAATTTTCAAATAATAAGAAGAACATGTAGAGAGTAAAGTTAAAAATAAAATTATCTAATATAACATCTAAAAACCGAAATATTGTATACATACAAAACAAAGAAACTTAATTTAAACATAAAGCTCTCACCTAATATAAAACATTAACTCAGAACCACACACAGGACAGCTGAGTCCCAGCCAAAAGACATCAGCCAAGCCACTGTGGGATCCACCCACCAGGAGCAAGTAGGTAGCAACCACCCACCACCTTGTGACTCTAGAGAGCAATGGACTGCCCCCAGCCTCCATGAGACCCCAGAGGTGCAACCGCCTGCCAGCCACCGCATAACCCCAGAGGAGCAACCGCAGGCAGCCACATGATCCCGAGGAGCAACCACCCTCAGCTGCCCTGTGATCCTAGAGGAGCTAAGGTGCACCACCATGTGACCCCACCCCAGGGCCTGTCCCTGCAAAAGCCCCTGGGGCGCCCAAGCCCTGCCCCCTGCCTCCCCATGGTAGTCTCTCAACCCCGTGCTATCCCCACCCACTCAGCCCCGTGCTTTTGTGTCCCCCTTCAACAACCCTGTGCTTCCTCCCCTCCACCCCCGCAGCTCCACAACCACATGACTCTGCCACAGCCCTGCAGACCCAGTGATGCCCAGGGGCCACTAGAGAGTCCTTCACACCACACAGAGACCAACCAGTGCAAAAAGACATGGACAGTAGGATTTCAAATCAGAACTTTTGTTGCAGCAGTTCCTTTTGGAACTACAGGACTTCAAAGCCATGCCACAGATCCAGCCATTGCCCGAAGCCACCAGCCAAGCTGCTGTGGGACTAATCTGGCAGGAGAAAGGCTGGAAGGATCCTGACTGGGTTTTCTGGGGCACTGACAATTACCTGGGAGAGCACCCAAGGGCATGCCCACTGGTGGGGAATTTGGCCAAGCTCTCTTGAGCCGCATTGACTGCCCAGGAACAAGCCAGCCAGTGGTAATCTGTCTGAACTTTTGTGGACTCTGCAGACCAGCCAGAAGCTAGTGGGTTACTGGGAATTTGACTTTGACTTTTCAGGTCCCGTTGGATCCCAGACTCTGCTTGGGCAGGGGTTGCTGCATGAGTGCAGCTGCATAAGTGCCACTGGGCAAGGACCTTTAAGTGAAAACCACTGGGTGGGAAACAGACAGCGGGAATTTGAGTAGGGACCCCAGTTGTGAGCACACCCAGACAGCAAAGGTCCGAGTGAGGTACCCCAAGTATTTGGCCTGCCCTTGGGATCACCCCAACCCTGTGCCTGCCTCACCCCATTCGGTTCCACACCAGTGCCTACACATCCAGTCAATCAACTTGTCTTTAATCAGGAGCACCTTGACCTGTCTTACCAATAAGAGGTTGCTCTCACAGGCTCTGAACTGACATTTTCCTGAAGTCAGAAGTTCAGAGAAACACACAAATGGGGTAGTTACCCAACTGATCTGTAGAGCATTGTCTTCAGATCCAGAAAATAACAATATCTCAAAGAAAGCAAGCTATCCCACACAATACACAAGAACAAAGCAAGATGTCAACCCCAAAGGGTGACACAGTATCAGTGGATTTCCTGAAGCTAGAAAGTCCAATGGAACTTTCTGACACAGAATTTAAAAGAAGAATGATTGAATATATTCAAAGGATAAAAGACAAACTTGATAAATTAGAGTATAATACAAGCAAAAAACAGGAGGATCTAAGAACAAAACAAAACAAAACAATACAGAACAATGCAGAGAAAACAAAGGAGGCATTAGCAGCACTGGAAAAACAAACAAACAAACAAAACACTATCCAAAATATAAGGTCCAATGTTTCAGAGACTGTCAACATGATGGAGGGACACATGAGCAGAGTTGAAGAGATGGAACACAGAACAAGTGAAATTAAATATAGAATCATCACCACTGATATGCTAGAGCAAAAAGCAGACTCAAAACAGAAGGAAAAAGAAGAAAATCTAAAAATAATGTGGAACACCATCAAGAGAAATAACATGTGTGTTATTGGAAGCCCAGAACAGGAAGAAGCAAGTAAAGGCGCTGAAAAAGTTGTGGAAGAATTACTAGAGGAAAACTTCCCAGGCATATTGAAGAATGAGAGAATACATGCTCAGCGAACACCATATAGACTAGACCCCAAAAGAAAAACACCAAGGCGTATCATAGTTAAATTTGCCAAAACCAAAAATAAGGAGAGAATCCTGAAAGCAGCAAGGGAGAAACAAAGAGTAACTAACCTATAAGGGAGAACAGATAAGATTAAGTGCTGATTTCTCAGCAGAAACCATGCAAACAATAAGACAGTGGAAGGAAATATATCAAACACTCAAAGAACACAACTGTCAACCAAGAATACTGTACCCAGCAAAATTATCCAACAAATATGAAAGACAGATCAAGATATTCCCAGAAAAGCAGAATCTAAGAGAGTTTGTAAAAACAAGATGAACATTGCAGGAAAGACTCAAAGATGTCCTTTTATAGACATACCACAGACACAGAAAGCTGCATGGTCCAAAGTAACTAGCAACAACACCAAAAAGAACTAAACACAATGATAGCAGTAAAACCGTGCCTCTCAATAATCACATAAAGGTGAATGGTTTAAACGTACCGTTGAAGAGAAAAAGAATAGCAGAATGGATAAAAAAACCCAAAATCAATCAATATGTTGTCTACAAGAGACACACCTGAAAAATAAAGATAAAGACAGACTAAAAGTAAAAGGGTGGGGAAAATATACCAAGCAAATGGCAACCAGAAAAGAGCAGAAGTAGCAATATTAATCTCTGATGAAATAAATGTAAATGAAAAAAACATCACAAAGGACAAAGAAGGTCACTACATAGTGCTGACGTGGTCAATAAAACAAGAGGACATAACAATAATAAATATCTATGCACCAAATGAATGACTTTCAAAATACATAAAACAAACATTAACAAAACTGAAAAAGGAAATAGACAACTCTACCATTGTGTTTGGAGACTTCAATACACCCCTCTAACGAAAAGATAGAACAACCAGAAAAAAAGTGAACAGAGATCCTGAAGAATTAAAACACAAAATAAACCAACTTGACCTCAGATACATTTATAGGATAATGCACCCCCAAAAAGCACAGTATACCTTCTTCTCTAATGTGCATGGAACATTCTGCAGAATAGATCACATTCTAGGTCACAACATCAATACATTGAAAAGCATAGAAATAATACAAAGCATTTTCAGACCACAATGCTACAAAATTAGAAATTAATAATAAGAAGATAAAGGAGAAAAAACCCCATAGATTTGGAAGCTGAACAACACCTTGCATGAACATGACGTGGAACCAGAAGAAATAAAAAATGAAATAAAAAAGTTTCTTGAAACAAATGACAATGAAAATGCCACTTAGCAAAACCTCTGGGAAACAGCTAAAGCAGTAATCAGAGGTCAATTTAAAGCAATGAGGAAACACATCAAAAGGCAGGGGAAACTGACCTTTGACTCTTTAACCTAGCATCTCAAGCATATTGAAAAGAATAGCAAGAAAACCTGACACACTCTAAAAAATTGAAATTATAAAAATTAGTTGTCGTTGTTGTTATGTGCCATCGAGTCACTTGGAACTCATAGTGACCGTATGTACAACAGCCCTAAACTCAGCTCTGTCCTATGGCAGTCACACTATCTTCGACACACCCATCCTGATTACCGCAATAACTTAATCAATCCACCTCATAGAGGGCCTTCCCCTCCTGCGCTGTCCCTCCACTCTCCCAAGCATGATGTCTTTCTCCAAGAACTGGTCTCTCCATACAACATGTCCAAAGTATGTTAGACAGAGCCTCAGGAAACTTGCCTCCAAGGAGCCACCCGGTTTAACCCTTTCTAGGATGAATCTGTTTGTTTTCCTAGCAGTCCATGGTACTCTCAATACTCCTCTCCAGCACCACAGCTCAAAGGCATCAATTCTCCTTCTCTCCTCCTTGGTCATTATCCAACTCGCTGATTTGATTGTGAAGACCATGGCCTGTATCAGACCGACCTTAGTCTCCAGAGAGACACCATTGCTCTTCAGTACTTTGGAGAGCTCCCAAACAGTAGACTTTCCCATGACAATACGTCTTTTAATTTCCTGGATACTGGTGCCAAGAATGTTGACTGAAGAGCCAAGCAAACTAAAGTTGTGAACAATCTCAATCTTTTCACTATCCATCCTGATGCTGCCAATTGGCCCAGTGGTGACAATCTTTGTCTTCTTGATATTGAGCCTCAATCCATATTGGAAGCTGCAGTCCTTGACCATCTGCAGCAAGTGCTTCAGGTCCTCCTCAGTTTCAGCAAGCAGGGTTGTGTCATCTGCATAACAGAGATTGTTGACAGATCTTTCACCAATCTTGACCGCACACTTCTCCTCATAGAGCCCATCCTCCCGGATAATCTTTTCTGCATACAGGTTGAAAAGGTATGGAGATAGGACTCATCCCTGGCATATGCCCTTCCCAATTTTGAACCATGTAGTTTTCCCTTGCTCTGTTCTGACGACTGACTTCTGGTCTAAGTATAGATTTTGTGTTAGAACGATCAAGTGTTCCAGGATTCCCATTCATTTCAGAGTCAATTACAGTTCGTTATGATCCACACAGTCAAACGTTTTTGTATAGTCAATGAAACACAGACATACATTCCTCTGGTATTCCCTGCTTTCAGATAAGATCCTTCTAACATCAGTTACAATATCCCTAGTACCACGACCCCTTCTAAACCCAGCCTGGACTTCTGGAAGTTCTCTGCTGATGTGCTGTTCCAGTCGTTTTTGGATAATGTTCAGTAGAATCTTGCTTGCATATGAAATCAATCATATTATTTTCTAGTTTCCACACTCTGTTGGGTCATCTTTCTTTGGGATGGGAACAAATATAGATCTGTTCCAGTCAGTTGGCCAAGTGGCTATTCTCCAGAGTTCTTGGCACCACCATAGACTCTTGCTCATATGTTGTTTCATTAAATTCTTCTGTGTCTTTCCACCTTCTTGTAATACTTCCTGGATCCTTTTATATTCTGCCAAAAACATTCTTGCTTTTAGCAACTCGAAGTTTGTATTTGTTCTTCAGTTCCTTGAGCTTAAGAAATGCTGAGCGAGGTCAGCCGTTTTGATTTTCTGACTCCAGCTCCATGCACATTTCATTGCAACATTTTACTTTGTCATCCCATGCTGACTTTTGAAATTTTTTATTTAACTCTTTAGTATCTTGAATTCTTCCTTGTGCTTTGGTTTCTCTGTGCTCCAGTGCAATTTTCAGAGTCTCTTCTGACATCCATTTTGGTCTTCTCTTCCTTTTCAGTCTTTGAAATTACCATTTGCTTAAATAAATGAAATAGAAAACTGAAAAACTATTGAAACTATCAACAAAACTAGGAGTTGGGTCTTCGAAAAGGTCAATAAAATTGACAAACCACTAGCAAAATTCACAAAAGTAAAGAAGGAGAAGACACAAATAATCCGAATAAGAGATAAATCAGGCAACATCACAACAGAACCAACTAAAATAAGAAAATCTAACAGTAGAGTCTTATGAAAAACTATATTAAAACAAATCTGAAAACCTACAGGAAATGGACAAATACTTAGAAATGCACAACCTACTTAAACTGACACAAAACAAAATTGAATATCTGAACAGACCCATTACAAAAGAAGAAATTGAAAAGGTAATACAATGTCTCCCAGCAACAACAAAAAAATCCCTGGACTGGATGGTTTTACAAGTGAATTTTATCAAACATTCAGAGAGGAACTGTCACCAATTCTACGTCAATTATTTCGGGAAATCGAAAAAGGTGGTATTCTCCCAGACTTATTCTATGAAGCAAAGATATCCTTGATACTAAAGCCAGGAAAGGACACCACCAAAATAGAAAACTATAGGCCAATATGTCTCATGAACACAGAAGGAAAAATCCTGAATAAAATAATGGCCAATAGAATCCAAGGATACATCAAAGAAATAATTCACCATGACCAAGTGAGATTCATAGCAGGTATGCAAGGATGGTTTAACATATGGAAAAAAATTAATGTAATTCATGACATTAATAAAGCAAAGAACAAGAACCACGTGATCCTATCAATTGATGCAGAAAAGGCCTTTGACAAAATTCAACACCCTTTCCTGATTAAAACACTCAACAAAATATGATTAGAAGGGAATTTCTTCAACATAGTACAAACTATTCATGCAAACCCGAGAGCCAACATTGTTCTCAATGGAGAGAGGTTAAAGGCATTCCCTTTAAGAACAGGAACTGGGCAAGGATGCCTGTTATCACCTATCTTATTCAATATTGTATTGGAAGTCTTAGCAAAAGCAATAAGACAAGAGAAGGGAATAAAAGGTAATCAAACTGGCAAAGAGGAGGCAAAATTATCTCTCTATACAAATGACATGATAGTATACTCAGAAAACCCTAAAGACTCAGCAAGAAAACTATTGGACACAGTGGACCAATTCAGCAAAGAGCAGGATACAAGATCAACATAAAAAAATCAGTTTGATTTCTCTACAGTGACACAGAGAATACAGAGCTGGAACTAAGAAAAACAATACCATTTATAATAGCTAATCACAAGATTAAATACTTGGGAGTAAATATAACCAGAAGCACAAAGGATCCATTCAAAGAAAATGACAAAAAAAATTACTACAAGAAACAAATGAGACCTTGAGAAGTAGAAGAATATCCCTTGCTCATGGATAGGAAGACTCAATATTGTGAAAATGGAAATGCTCATGGATAGGAAGACTCAATATTGTGAAAATGGAAATGCTCATGGATAGGAAGACTCAATATTGTGAAAATGGCAATACTACCAAAGGCAATTTACACATTTAATGGAATCCCAATACAAATACCAATCTCATTCTTCAAGGAGATGGAAATGGCAATCTCAAATGTCATTTGGAATGAAAAGCAGCCCCGAATAAGCAAACCACTAGTTAAAAATCGAAGAAAGGAGGGCGGTATCTCACTCCTTGATTTCAAATCCTACTACACTGCCGTGGTGGTTAAGACAGCATGGTACTGGTGCAATGACAGACACATAGATCAATGGAATAGAACTGAGAACCTGGAGATCAGCCCATCTATCTATGGTTAAGTGATTTTTGACAAAGAGATGAAATCAGTTAAGTTTGGAAACAACAACGTTTTTAACGAATGGTGTTGGCAAAATTGGAAAAGTATCTGCAAAAGACTCAAGCAAGATCCACACCTCACTCCATACATAAAAACCAAGTCAAGGTGGATCATGGACCTATGACTAAATCCAAGGACTATAAGCTTCATTAAAGAAAAGCTTGGAAGAATGCTAGAAGTCCTAATATACAGCATAAAAAGTCTTCCAAGTATCCTGAAAAACCTACAACCAGGAGAAGGTAAAATAGATGAATCGGATTTTCTAAGAATCAAATCCCTATGCACATCCAAACACTTCTCCAACAGAGTAAAAAGGAAAGCCACAGCCTGGGAAAAAGTATTTGGTAATGACATCAGATAAGGGACTCATATCCAGAATTTATAAAATACTTGTTTAGAGCGAAGGCTACATGGTGGAGTGAACCTAGGGGAGGGTTTGTAAAACAATGAAATATTTTTTCTTTTACTTTTCCAAGAGGGTAGTGTTCTGTGGGGGGGGAGGGTTGGGGGGGAGAAATGTGCAACAATGAATGAACAGAAATCCAATGTCTTTGTAAGTTTTTACTGAAATTAGTAATAAACTTAAATTAAAAATATTAAGTTAGAGTAAAGAAGGCAATGGATTTATAACTACTCATGCTAATAACACTATATCATGGCATGGAGGAGGAATAGTGGAACTGTATCCACATTTACAATATTCTCCTTTCCAAAACCATTTATGGAAATTAGGAACTGCATTGGAACATGTATCTCTGGATTGGAAATGATCATGTTGATAATATTTCTAGCCTTAAACTTAAAAGATTATATTGTTCAAAATTATTTGGTAGATATTTGTTTACATTTTCCCCTCATTTCACAACTGGGATCTAGATGGAAGAGAAAAGACCTGAGAGTGGCCAAAATTATTGGGGCAGCTATTGCTGCCAGTTTAGGGCCTGTGTAAGGAAAAGGAAGTCCTCCTCATAAACAATGCCACCCAAAGGTAATAAAGGAGGTCAGAATTGCTTCCACTGTGGAAAGCTGGGCCACTTCAGTAGACAGTGTCCTGATGAGAGCCACAGATAGACAAGGGAGAAGAGAGGAAGCTCCCACTCACTTGCTTTAAATGTGCATCTGAAGGACACTTGGCCAAGGGTGGCCCACATCAGGTCCTCATGGCTGACAGGACTGACAGGCCCCAGCTCCCAGCTGGAAACAAAGGAGGAAGCTTCAATGATTCAGATCCTCCCAGAAGAGCCATGGGTGAGCATTAACATTACTGGTGAGTATATTCATTTTCTCCTGGGCACAAGAGTCTACTATTTGGTCCCAAAAGCCTTCTGAGGTCCCAACTCTTTTCACTATTTCTTAGTTGTTGGAATTGATGGAAAACTTCATAAGCAGTTCCTTACTTCACCTCTGTCTTGCATGAGGACTTCCGAGCTGTAAAACAATCCAGTGGTTGATGGAATTTAATCCAGGACTTAAGAACAATAAATTACATAGTTGAGCCTCTACATCTTGTCATTCCTAACCTTTATATTATAATAGACAAAGTGCTAGTCCATAAGCTTTTTATTTTAAGAATTACCTTTCCTCCCCCCAAAAAAAGAAGAATTACCTTCCCTCTGTAACTTAATTTGTGCCACTCTTAGAACCTCTACTTGGAATATTATTGCTTTTAGTTTTTGACTCATGTACTTTTAACTTGTTAGCTAAATGTGTGTCTTCTAGGCTGCAACAATTCCATGGTGTATCTTCAAGGATATGAACTAGCACAATTGATAACAGTGCATCTAAATTCCAAAATCAGTCTCCCCAATAGTCTACGTGTTTCCTATTGCTAGAGAGTAGTGAGAGAAGATCTCACCCTGAAACCTACAGAGTCCTCTTTCAGCAGGAAGTAGCTAAGAGAATACGCCATCCCCTTTTCCTTATGAATCAGGGTGAAGTCTCTCTCAGGGAGGAGTGATAAGGAATGGCAAAGGACACACTGACAAAGGAGATTAATCAGAACTGGTTTTGACAAGCACTGTGGCAGTGGGAAAATTAAAACAGACTGTCAAGAAACATTCAACCTGAATCCTTCTGATCATATGGAGATTTTTGAAAGTATTTCTTTGAGTTTATTATGTTTAATTTGTTTGTTTGTGTGTAAAAGATGCTCATCTAGATGATAACATAATTATGATAAAAACAAAAGGGTGGAAATATAGGAAGCTAATACTAAATATTTGTAATAAACTGAATGCTATTTAAAGTTAAAAAAAATTAAGAAAATACTTGAGCACCACAACAGGATAAAGGTCAATAATCCAATAGAAAAATGGGCACAGGGTATGAACAGACATTTCACCGAATAAGACATTCAGATGGCTCACAAGCACATGAAGAAATGTTCAAAATCCCTAGCTCTAAGAGAGATGCAAATTAAAACAACAATGAGATATCATCTCACCCCAGTAAGAATAGCAAAATTTAATAGAACAGCAAGCAACCAATGATGGTGAGGTTGTGGAGAAACTGGAACCCTTATTCACTGTTTGCGGGAGTGTAAAATGGTGCAACCACTGTGGAAGGCAGTATGGCACTTTCTCAAAAAGTTGCAAATAGAGATAACATTTGACCCAGCAATTCCCCTACGGGGAATATACCCCAAAGAAACCATAACTGACATCCAAACAGATATATGAACATCCATGTTTATTGCGGCTTTGTTCACACTAGCAAGGAGTTGGAAACAACCTAAGTGCCCATCAACAAATGAATGGATAGAGAAGCTGTGGTGTATTCACATGATGGAATACCATGCTGCATTGAAAAACAAGCAATCCATGCAATATTATTAAAAATGGGTGACCCTGGAGGACATTATGCTGAGTGAAGTATCTCAGTCAAAAAGCACAAATAATGCATGGTGCCACTGTTGTAAAGCAGGACTGACCTAGGGGTTGGGAGGAGGCTGAGAAGGATGGGTTCAGTAATGTATACTGCATTGAAACAGATGAGGGGGAAAACTTCTTAAGAGGGAAAATTATTAGGGATTTTTGTCATGACAGGAGTCCAGAGCAAAGACTGTATAGTGGAGTGGGCCTTGGGGGAGGATTGTAAAACAATGAAAGAAATTTTCTTTTACTTTTCCAAGAGGGTGGTATACTAGAGGGGAGGTTTGGGAGTGGAGAAAAGTGCAACAATGAATGAGTGGAAATACAAAGTCTATGTAAACTTTCATTGAAATTAATAAATTTTAAAAAATTAACTCAAAATGGTCTGTAGACTTACATATGAAATTCAAACCTTTTGGGAAAAATTAAAAATAGGAGAAAATTTTCAGAATTTTGGGGTAGGCGAATAGTTTTTAAACTTGAAAACCAAAGTATAGTTCATAGGACAAAAAACAATAGTAAACAGAATCTCCAGAAATTGAAAATATTTGCTAAACAAAACACTCTGTTAAAAGACTGAGAGACAAGCTTTATTAGTTTCTAATGATTTAGTCCATAGGGAGTTGTGCTGCTAACCCAAAGGTCACATATCTAGTGCAGTTCAAATCCACCAATGGCTCCCAAAGAGAAATACAGGGATTATCCTCCAATTACAGCTTCAGAAACCCAATGGAAGCTCACTGAGATTTGGGAATATCTTGATGGTATTGAGTTTAAATTTTTCCATACTTGGAAAAATATTTGCAAATAAAATATTCAACAGAGGAATTAAAAAAATACTGGCAAAAGATATCCTCCAAGGAAATACAGATGGCAAACAATCTAATGAAAATGTATTCAAGTTTCTTAGTCTTCAAGGACATGTACAATAAAACCTCAGTGAAATACCATTACTTACCTATCAATGACTGAAAAAGAAAACTATAATGCTAAATGCTGGTGAGAAAGTAAAATGGTATGGACAATCTGGAAATAGCATTTTCTTGTAAAACTAAGAATGCAGTTACTATACAACAACTGCACATCCCAGAGAAATTATAATTTATGTCCACATAAAAATCTGTGCATGAATGCTTATAGTGGCATTGTTCTTAGTAGCTAAAACCTGGAAACAGTCTAGATGTTTCTAAACAAGTGAGTGGCCAAATAAACCATATCCGAACTATAAGGTACTACTAATGATTGAACTCTTGATAAAGGCATTGACTAGGGTGTGTCTCCAGGAAATTATTCTGGATGGAAAAGAAAGCCAATCTCCAAAGATTGTGTATTGTAAGATTCCATGTATGTAACTTTGGAAAATGAAACTTTTTTAAAATTGTAGAACGTACTAGTGATTTCTAGGTGTCTGTGCTTTGACAAGGAGGCTGGAAATAAGAGTGAGGTTGGTGAAGTAGTAAAAGATCTACAAACTATGACAATGTATGCAGATACCAAACACTTAAGGAAGTTCTACAATATTCATTTTGTATTTATGCAGTAAAAATGTATCATGTATGATCTTTTTATAATTTCTTTTATTCATATTGTATTATGTATCATCTTATTACCCTTGTCAAGTCACTTCACATCTTGGTTTTACAAGTTTTTAAAAATACTTTCAAAATGTCAGTAAAAATACCCATTGCAGAGCTCAGTACTAAACTCTAAAATCCAACACCAAATGTGTCAGAATTCTTATTTTTCATTCTCTAGCGAGATGGACAATTGGGATAAGTTTGTTAAATATGACATTTAGAATTGAGTCCAGAAAAATCTTCACTTCAGAAGTTGGTCCACTCAGAACTTAAAATTATCACTCATGACTTGGAGCCTCTTTAAGACAGTTGTTAACACTCCCTCAAAAATCTATTGGATGTAAATATAAAAAGAAATGAAAATGTAAAATGTAAAAAGAAAATTCTACTCTCCCAGAGACAATAAAGACATCATCACAACAAAAGTAAGACAAACATTTCAGACATAACAAAGTCCGGTCTTTCCTTAGAAGAATTATTTTGCTATTGACCTGAGGTACAAAGGATCAAAATAAGATTGTTTGGAATGTCCATAGCTAGAAAACTCTCTCCTAAATCACCAGTTATACAGCTTTTTTTTTTCAATGGATTGAGCAAGAAGTTGCATATAATCACCTCTGCAACGTTCTTGAACCTGATACTGTATTCTATTAGTATTCACCTCATTAATAGAAAAATGAAGTTTAACGAGAGTAATAACATAAGACTGAAAAATAGGCAAAATGCTTCAGGTTAGTTTTAACTTTGGTCAAAATTACAAGGGTTTCTTTTTTTGTATATGAACTATTTTCTCCACCTCTTCTTTTAACGTACAGTTCAAGCTAAGACCATTGGCAAATACACCAACCTTTTTCAACAGTGTTATATACCATAACATGAAAGTTTCAACCCTGGAGATTCTTCCAGGTTATAATTATTTTTTATATCAAAAAGTACAATTGAAAATGTAGCCTCGGAAAGTGTCTATAAGCATTACAGAGTACATTTTGTCTGTTTGCTTGTTTCTAGGCAGCCAATTATATTTGGGTTGGTGATTATATACTGGAATACTTTCGTCAGAGCAGTAAAGCAATAATGTCTAACTGTTCACAAATTATAGTGCAGGTGTGTGTCAGGGGTGGGATCTACCCATCCCCCTGTCAAATATAGTTAATTCACTAAATGTCTCTATATCTTTCTTTTACTATACACACAAAACTGCTTTAAATTGAGCTTGATGACAGAGGTATCTGCAGACAACATGTACGCAGAAGTGGTTTTAACCTCTGTAGATATTATACTTGCACACAAACCTCATCCTTTCACAGATGTTATTGCGGATAGACTAATCTGGATAACAAGAAAGATTATGTAATCAAAACACAGATGTTCATGGAGGGAATTCTGGAAATGAGGGCGTGCCTAAAGCCAGAAGGGATCACTAAGATGGCTAAAAGGAATTTGTTGTTATGTGCCATCAAGGTGATTGTGACTCATAGCGAACCTGTGTACAACAGCCCTGAAACCTGTGCCAACTTTACTGTCTCCGACACACCTACTCTCATTACCCCAGTCCCTATATCAATCCATCTCATCAATGGTTTCCCTCTCTTTCTCTGTCCCTTCATCCTTCCAAGCAAGATGTCCCTCTCCAAGGATCAGTCCCTCCTTGCAAAATGCCCAGAGTATGTCAGACAAAGCTTCAGAATCCTTGCTTCCAAGGATCAGGCTGATCTCATCCTCTCTGGGACAAACCTGTTTGCTCTCTCAGCAGTCTATGGTATATTCAATACTCTTCTCTAGCACCACAGCTCAAAGGCATCAATTCTCTTTCTATCATCTCTACTCATTGTCCAGCTCCCTGATGCATAGCAAGCAATTGTGATGACTATGGCCTGGATCAGGAGCACTTTAGTCTGCAGACTGAATTTGATGCTCTTCAGTACTCTGGAGAGGTCCTTGTCAGCCAATTTAGAGCACAATTTTCCTTTTTCTTCCTCTCTTTAGCACTTTACTATCTGTCACATGAACTAATGTTGTTGTTGTTGTTGTTCTTGTTGTTATGTGCCATCGAATCACTTGCAACTCATAGTGACCCTCTGTACAACAGCCCTAAATTATGCTCTGTCCTGTGCCAATCACACTATCTTCGATACACCCATCTCAATTACCCCAGTCACTGAATCAATCCACCTCATAGAAGGCCTTCACCTCCTGCGCCATGCCTCCACCCTCCCAAGCATGATGTCCCCCTCCAAGGACCGGTCCCTCCTTACAACATGTCCAAAGTATATAAGACAAAGCCTCAGGATCCTTGCCTCCAAGGAGCAGCCTGTTTTAACCCTCTCTAGGATGAATCTGTTTTCCTGGCAGTCCATGGCACATTCAATACTCTTCTCCAGCACCACAGCTCAAAGGCATCAATTCTACTTCTATCCTCCTTAGTCACTGTCCAACTCTCTGATGCATAACAAGTGATTGAAAAGACCATGTCTTGTATCAGACTCACCTTAGTCTCCAGAGAGACATAATTTCTCTTCAGTACTTTGAAGAGGTCCCTAACAGCAGACTTTCCCATCCCAATACGTTTTTTTTTAATTTCCTGGCTGCTGGTGCCAAGAGTGTTGACCATGGAGCCGAGCAAACTGAAGCTGTGAACAATCTCAATATCTTTGCCATCCATCCTGATGCTGCCAATTGGCCCAGTGGTGAGAATATTTGTATTCATGGCATTGAGCCTCAGTCCAAACAGACGGCTGCAGTCCTTGACCCTCTGCAGAAAGTGGATGAGGTCCTCCTCAGTTTCAGCAAGCAGGTCATCTGCATGCAGATTGTTAATAGATCTTCCACCAATCCTGATGCCACACTTCTCATAGAGCCCAGCCTCTCAGATAATCTGCTCTGCAAACAGGTTGAAAAGGTATGGAGATAGAACCCATCCCTGGCTTACACCCTTCCAAATTTTGAACCAGGCAGTGTTGCCCTGCTCTGTTCTGACTACTGCCTCTTGGTCCAAGTATAGGTTTCATATTAGCAAGATTCACCATCGCAATAAGTTTTCTTTATTTCCTGGCTGCTGGTGCCAAGAGTGCTGATCGTGGAGCCAAGCAAACTGAAGCTGTGAACAATATCAATATCTTCCCCATCCATCCTGATGCTACTGATTGGTCCAGTGGTGAGAATCTTTGTCTTCTTGACGTTGAGCCTCAGTCCATATTGAAGGCTGCAGTCCTTGATCCCCTGCAGTAAGTGCATGAGGTCCTCCTCAGTTTCAGCGAGCAGGATTGTGTCATCTGCATAACGCAGATTGTTGATAGATTGTCCACCATTCCTAAGGCCACGGTTCTCCTCATAGAGCCCAGCCTCTCGGATAATCTGCTCTGCATACAGGTTGAAAATGTATGGAGATAGAACACATCCCTGGCTTAAACCCTTCCCAATTTTGAACCAGGCAGTGTTTCCCTGCTCTGTTCTGACGACTGCCTCTTGGTCCAAGTATAGGTTTCGCATTAGCACAATTAAATGTTCTGGGATTCCCATTCTTTTCAGAGTCAGCCACAGTTTGTTATGATCCACGCAGTCAAATGCCTTTGCATAATCAATGAAACACAGATAGACATTCTTCTGGTATTCTCTGCTTTCAGCCAAGATCCATCTAACATCAGCAAAAATACCCCTAGTACCACGACCCCTTCTAAACCCAGCCTGGACTTCTGGCAGTTCTCTGCTGATGTTCCAGTTGTTTTTGGATAATCTTCAGTAGAATCATGCTTGCATGTGAAATCAGTGATATTGTTCTGTAGTTTCCACACTCGGTTGGGTCACCCTTCTTTGGAATGGGAACAAATATAGATCTGCTCCAGTCAGTTGGCCAAGTGGTTGTTCTCCAGATTTCTTGGCACAACTTGGTGACCTCTCTAAAGTACTCAAGAGCAACGGTGTCGCTCTGGAAACTAAGGTCCTCCTGATACAGGCCATGGTTTTTGCAATCACTTGTTATGCATCAGAGAGTTGGACAATGACTAGGGAGGACAGAAGGAGAATTGACGCCTTTGAGCTGTGGTGCTGGAGAAGAGTATTGAATGTACCATGGACTGCCAAGAAGACAGATTCATCCTAGAGAGGGTTAAACCAGGCTTCTCCTTGGAGGCAAGGATTCTGCGGCTTGGTCTGACATACTTTAGACGTGTTGTAAGGAGAGACAGGTCTTTAGAGAGGGACATCATGCTGGGTAGAGTACAGGGACGGAGCAGGAGGGGAAGATCCTCTGTGAGGTGGATTGATTCAGTGACTGGGGTAATTGGGATGGGTGTGTCAGAGGCAATGCGATTAGCACAGGATAGAGCAGGGTTTAGGGCTGTTGTACATAGTGTCGCTTTGAGTCGCAAACGACTCGATCGCACATAACAACAACAACAAACAATTCACCTTACTTTGAGATCTCCTTCCTCTCCATTTTGAAGTTCTGTAATTATACTTCTCATTCCCTCTTTTTGTATTATAGCTTTCCTTATTTATGTACCAATAACTTTTAATTCACTATTTTTAGTGTTGTATGCTTATTACACTTCATCTATTTCCTAAGTCACTTTCTGAATTATGTCATCATGTATGTCATTTTTATAAATTAAATTATTTCTTTAGAAAATAAAAGCTATAATATAAAGAGGAGTCTTTAAACCTCAAAAAAATTGGTCTATCAAGACAATGCTGTGTTGTGAAGGAATAATTAGAAGAATGAGAAATAAAAATCAGTAATCGAGATTCTAAATACTCTTCAAAAGACATCACTTTTGAAGAAACCCTGTAATTGATATAATGCTATCCAAAGGCTCCACAAAGTTCTGTAGAAGAGATTTAAATATACTCACATACACATTCAAATTTATAAACATACATACACACAGATACACACATACACCCCCCCCATATCTAGTCCAGAATGGAAACCACTCCAAGTAAAAAGACCTGGTGGTAAATGGCCTAGACTGCTAACCAAAATGCCATTAATTCATACTCAATAGACTGCAAAGAATAAAATATCTGGCATTTTGCTCTTGTAAATAGTTAAACATGGTCTAGTAATTTTAAATTTGTTTCTTCAAATACACTCAGAGGCTCTTGATAATTGTTTATAAAAGGTTACAGCCTTGATAACTGTGAGCACATTTCTCTTCTGCATACACTGAATCCCTATAAATCACCACTGAGTTGGTGACTACCAACTGCAACAAGCATGCATATTTTAGAAGGCTCACTTTGTTAAATATTATGAATACTGAGAGTTCTCTTCAAGGTCTAGGGCGTTAAATGAATGCATGAGAATCCATCAGTCTGGAGAGAAGGGAACAAGGGAATGTTGTGTGGTTTAAAAACAGGAAAGATATGCATCAGAGTTGTGATTTTATTCCGTAATTATTCAGTATTTATTATAAGCAAATAATCTGAGAAGCAGGTGTCTATGAAGGAGAATGTGGCATCAGGATTGGAGGAAGAATCTTTAATAACTGAATGTGCAAATTGGCTAGTCAAAAGGCAAGGGACTTGAAATTCTTACTGATGAAGAACAAAGATTAATGCAACTTCCACGATATATTACTTGTCAACATAAAGGAAAAATAAATCCTTACAACTGGACTAATAAGCAACATCATAATTAATGTAGAAAAGATTGATGCTGTAAATGACTTAATTTATTTGATACATGATCAAGACCCAAAGAAGAAGCAGTCAAGGAATCAAATGACATATTGCATTGGGCAAATCTGCTGCAAAAGATCACTTTAAAGGACATCTTTGTTAAAGAGCAAAGAAGTTACTTCTAGGCCTACGATGTGTCTAATAAGAGTTCTGGTGGTCCAGGAGTAATGGCCAACATTAAGATATGTTGGTTTTAATATATCACCTGCTCCACAGGAGAAAATGGACAATCCCCTCCTGTGTGATTAAAAGCCTCTGAAAATCCACTGGAGGGTAAGCATGAATAGGTTTTAATAATAACTACAAGATTATATACCTAACCTATGCCGTAGTATTTTCAATCATCTCATGTATATACGAAAGTCGAACAGTAAGAATGTCCAAGAAGTTCATGTCTTTGAATTATGGTATTGGGGGAAAGAGATTACAGTTACCGGCCTAGTAGCAAGAAACTGTGCTGCTATCCCAAAGGCACGTGGTTCATGTCCACCAATTGTTCTGCAGGAGAAGGATGGACAATCTCCTCTCATGTAATTAACTGTCTCTGAAAACTCACTGGAGGGTCAGCTATGGGTTGGTTCCAACTCAATGGTACACAACAACACAGTAACAACCATTAACTCTGAAAAAAATTAACAAATCTGTAATGGAACTAACACACTTAGACTTTTGAATGAAATATGCTATAAATGTACAGAAACTATAGTAAGAATGGTGAAAGTGTGTCTCATGTCCTTTGAGCATGTCATCAGGATAGGCCAGTCCTTAAAGAAGGACATCTTTCTTGGTAAAGTAGGACAGATAAAAAAGGAAAAGCCTATATGAAATGGATTGTTTGATGCAGTGACTTTAACAATGGGCTCAAATATAGCAATGATTATGAGGACAGCACAGGCCTGGGAGGTGTCCAGTTTTGTTGTACATAAATTATGAGTTAGAACTAACTGGGCATCATCTAAAAACAGAGAGATAATGGCATCTCTTATTAATCACTTTTTATCTATTTCTCTCTGATTATAAAAGTCAATTACTGTTCCCATAGCACTAAAAGCCGTACAATACTGTGATGTAGTAATTACACTGAAGGAAACTATGTAAGACTTCATATTTTCTTCCCCACAGTGACCTTTATTAAGAATATAAACTATTCTTCTTCCATAAGGAATAGATTAAGTGGAAAATAAAATTCACTTGATGTCATTATTCCTAGAAATGTAGGGTACTTGTTCTAAATCTGATATAAATTCGCTCCTAAATATTATTGCCTGGGGTAAAACAGCAACTCATAATCTGGTATAATTGTTCCACTTGACATTGGACACAATTATATCTATAAACCTCTAAACTGCTTGAAAAGAACATAACCTATTTTTAGGGATCTTGGTTTTTCTGAGTCAAACTGCTTCTTCAGTTCTACTACTTATATTAAAATTAAAACTGTTGATGATTTTTTTTCTACTCAAGAGTGTGTTTGGCTTCAGCTGTATAAACCATTTAAAGCACTCTTGGTGGCATATACAGATTTTTCCAGGCATTCAAAACTCCAAAGCTATTTTATATCAAAGCAATGTAGCCTTCAGCTTTTGCATTTCTGAAGGATGAGCAACATTACTTTAAATGACATAATTTTGTCAGAGTTGCTTGAGCTAAAGACAAAATGAATCCATTCGTATAAATTGTAGCTTCACTATTGAAGTATTATCAAAATATATTGTGCTATACTTAAACCTGAGACTATTAATACAGTAAAAATATGCCATTTCTTCACTAGAAAAAAAAAACTGGCCAAGTGTTTAAAATGCTATCATCAATCACAACTAATTCACTAAACATACAATTGAAGCTGTAATAAAAAAAAGAACACTGTTGGGCAGATCATCTGTCACATCTCCATTTTTCAGTGGAAAAAGTGACTAAAGAATTTCAAGGTTTATAGCAGAGATAATTCAAAATGAAATTCCTTTTCCAAGGAGACAACTATTCATATACTGTCATTTTGGGGGATGTTTTCTGGGTTGGTATATAAATTTATTTTTAAAGGTAAACCTCTATGACTTTTCCTACATGTTTCAATTTTACTATTAAAGGTGTTCACACAGGCAGTTCTTACCTTGTTTTCACACTCACAAGCAGTTGTCAACGGGGAAATACACTTGAGAACTCAAATATACTTGAGCCCCATTTTTTAAGTCTGGCTTAATTTAGCATTCCACTAAAGTCATGAGCTATTTTTCATTAGGCAGAATAATCTTGGATTTCGCCTTCCTATCCTGTTCTCATTGATATTTTCTACCCTCCTTGGACCTGACATCTTTCCAGACCTACATAACATCACTCTAGCAAGAGCAATTATCCATCCTGTGCAGTATTTTTTTTTTCTTTCTGCCTTGTACAAAAAAAAATGTTTTATGAAAGACAGGTTTTTTCAGCCAGGAGAAAAAAAATGTTAAAAAAAAAAAATCTCTGCTAACTCAATGTTCCCTAAATATCATGTTCCTTGTTCTACTTTTCCTTGCTACATATTTCCTGTTCACAAAAGCTACATTGTTAGGCACAAAGTCTTGTCACATCTTTCTCCCATAGAGTTGCTACTTAGACCAAGGACCTTTCAGTTAGTAAATTAACTGAAACTTAATAGCTTCAACATTTAACCACTAGGACTTGTGGTGGATTTAATAAGAATCATACTGCAATCTTCATTTTTTAGTTTGATTTGTTTTAAAAAAAAATCAAAATCAAGCATTTATGTAAGCATTCATGCTAGGAGAAGTTAGGATTTGTAGCTAGGTTGTCAGTATCAGAAATATGTGAATTAATCAGGATCTGAAGTAAAGCAGTTACAGTAAAAAGCAAGTGAGGTCAAAAACACATGAGAATTGGGCTAATATTCAAGCCAAGAACATAGTCAGGAGAGAGGACTAAAGTTCACAGGATAAGCAAAAGGAACACTGTGGCTTCTCATTCTCTGCAGGAATAGGACTAGTGGGTTTTCTCCTTGAGGTCTTCAGGAATAATGGGAGAGGAGGGAAGTCACAGAGTGGTTCAAATCCGCCATCTGCTCCATACGGACATTCTCCTTCTGTGTGATTTACAGCCTTTAAAAATGTAATGAAGAGTAAACTATGAATCAATTGTAAATCAACAGCAGTGACAGAAAAAGAGACACATATATTCTACTGTATGTTAAAGATGTATAGTATGGTGTCTTTGAATGTGGATTATATCTTCAAATTAATTGTGAATAATAAATTCCATTAAAGCAAAAAAATTATTATGATGATTAGTTTTAATGAAAATTTACAGAGATTTTAGATTTCCATTCATTCATTGTTGCACTTTTCTCTCTGCCCACCCCTCCCCTCCAGTTTGTTCTTCTCTTTGAAAAGTAAAAGAAAAATTCTTTCATTGTTCTACAATCCCTCTAAGTCCACTAAACTATGCAGCCTTGGTTCTGAACTCCTGTCATGACATTAATACCTAATAATATATACCTTTTAAACAATTCTCTCTCTCATCTATTTCAATGCAGTATGCATAATTTAGTCCACCTTTCTCAGTCTTCTCCAACCCCAATGTCAGTCCCATTTTAAAATAGTGGCACTATGCAGTATTTGTCCTTTTGTGACTGAGATATTTCACTCAGCATAATGTCCTCCAGGGTCACCCATTTTGAATAATATTTCAT
>NW_006399999.1:245943-257449 GCF_000299155.1 Elephantulus edwardii
GAGGTGGATTGATTCAGTGACTGGGATAATTGGGATGGGAGTGTCAGAGACAGTGCGATTGGCACAGGACAGAGCGGAGTTTAGGGCTCTTGTACATAGGGTCGCTATGAGTCACAGGCGACTCGACGGCACATAACAACAACAACAACAAAGTGTCATTTAGCAGTGGCTAAGTGTTGTCAAGTCAGTGACCTCTGTTTTAGAATTAACTTCATTTCTGTACATTTATAAGAGAGTTTGTAGAGTTTCCAGAGGCATCTAGTGTAGGAAGTGGATGCCGCTCTTGCTTCCTAACATGAATCAATCTGGAAGCTCATCCAACCATTGTACATAATGGGTAACTATTATGGTATTTGACACAACTATGGAATAGTGTTCAGTATCACAGCATCTCTAAGTTGTTCAGTACAGTAAATAGACAAATGATTGCTGTCTCTTTTAATGAATATTCTTCTAAAATGAACAAATTTGGATTTTAAAGCCACACCCTCGAGCAGGCCTCCATCCTTACCCTTAGTCTAAGGCTCAAGAACCACCGATTTTTGAGGGAACAGTCACACACAACAAAAAGGGCCCCAGAAACTTCCCTTGCCTGACTGCCATCAAGATGAGACTGCCATCAAGATGCCAGCCAGCCAGCCAGCTGAATTCCAGAGTAAAATATATCAGCAAAAATATATCTTTCAACCATCCTAAACTATAAAATTTAGTGATATTAACCATACTGATCATGCTGTACAACCATCATTACTATTCATTTGCCAAAAAAATTTACTACCCCAAGTAAAAACCTAGTGTCCCTCAACCAATTAACTCCCTATTACCCTCTTTCAAAACCCCCTTATAACCACTGACAAATTTTTGTCTCTATATTTCCTGTTTTAGATTTTCATATAAATGGGATAATAGATTATCTGTTCTATAGAATCTGATTTATTTCACTTAGTACAATGATTTAAAGATTCATCAATGTATCAGAAATTGATTTCTTTTTGATTGAATGACATGTCATAGCATGTGTGTATCACATTTTATCCTTTCATCCTCTGATAGTCATATGGGTCAGTTCCACTATTTGATCATTGTAAATAATGCTGTTAAGAAAACTGACTGGTGTTCAAGTATCTGTTTTAGTCTCTGTCATTGAAACTTGTGAATGTATACTTAAAAGTGGAATTTCTAGACCTCTTATTTATAGTCAATCAGGACCTAGCAGGCAGGCTTTGGTATTTAAAGATCAGTTGGGTTCTTACTATGTCTCCAGTTTGGAGGCTCATATGTGAAATGGTTGGATTCTGAAGGTAGGTTCTCTTGTTTTGGTTGAGGATAGGGTGTAGACTGTTTGATGTTACTTGTGTTTGTGACAAACATTCTTCTAAGTGGTGCAGCACTGCTCTATCAATTTGCTGAACTGAGATAACTTAGGGTTGCTGTGATGCTGAACGCCTTGCAACTGGTGTGTCAAATGCCATAATGGTTACCTATCATGAATAGTGTTTAGTGGAGCTTCTGCATTAAGACAGGCTTGAAAGAAGGAATGGCATCTACTTCCTAAACAGCATGCCTCTGAAAACTCTATGAACTTAGAGAAATGACAGTAGTTCTAGAATGAGGTTCAGGTATTTTGTTTGTGGAGTTGAATATGAGTTATGCTCAAATCAACGGCACTTAACAACAACAACAACAACAACAACACATCTAGCTTAATGATAAAGAGTTGTGATGCCAATCTAAAAGCATCAGGATCGGAGGGAGACTCATTAATAACCTGCGTTATGCAGATGACATAATCTTGCTTGCTGAAAGTAAGTAGGACTTGAAGCAATTGTTGCAGAACATCAAGGAATGGACCCTTCAGTATGGATTGCATCTCAATTTCAAGAAAACAGATTCTTACCACTGGACCCATAGGCAACACCATGATAGGTGGAGAAGGGACTGAAACTATTCATCTTACTTGGATCCACAATTAACACCCTTGGTTCCAGCAGTCAGGAAATGCATTTCACTGAGGACTAACGTGCATATGATTCAGGCTCTGGTCTTTCTGATCACTTGCTATGCATCTGAGAACTGGACAATGAATAAGGATGATGGAAGAAGAATTGATGCCTTTGGTCTGTGGTGTTGGAGAAGAGCACTGAACATCCATTGTTTTTGTTAATTATATTCAAATCGAGCATGATTCATAGTGACCCTATGAACAAAAAGGCTTGAAGCCCCTCTACAACTATAATCATTCATCAAAGTTTATAGGGTTTCTGGAGGCATGTGACTTAGGAAGTGGATGCCATGCCTGCTTCCAATAGACTGTCCAAAAAAATGAACAAATATATCTTGGAGAGGGTGTAGCCAGAGTACTCTTTGAAGACAAGAATGATGAGGCTTCATCTCACATAATTCGGACAAGTTTCTAGGAGGACCTATTCCTTGGAGAGGGACATGATGCTTGGAAGGGTGGAGGGTTCGAAAAGGAGAGGAAGACTCTTAGCCTGGTGAATTAACACAGCGACTACCACAATGGGTTCTAGTGTGCCAGAAAGTGTGAACATGCCACCAAATAGGACAGGGTTCAGGTATGACCTGTTGTTGATGGAGTCTCTATGAGTCATACTAGACTCAGCAGCACCTAACAACAACAACAACAACAACATGCTATTGTTGTTTATCATAGATTTTTAAAACGACCCATAGCTATTGTGGGTTTTCAGAGGCAGTTAAGTGCATGGGAAGAATTTGCTCATCTTTGTCCCATAGCAACTACAGTTACTAAAAATAACAATGAATGAATATTTAAAAAAATAAACTGAGGAGGGGGAAAGGAAAGAGAGGTGGTAAAAGGTGCAACAATGAATGAATGAAAATCTAACTTATTTGTAAATGTTCATTAAAATCACAATTAAAATAATATTTTATTTACAAAAAGCAAAAGAACAAAAAATATGATCTTCAGTCTACCCCACCTGAATAATCTTAAAAATAGGTTTGAGATATTGAACAACACCAATGATTGAAAACCAAATGAGTTGTGGAATATCATTCATGAAGAAACCAAAAAGTCATTAAGATTGAGGAGAAAGAAACACCCAAAATGTGTGTCAGAAGAGACTCTGACTAGAGCATCGAGACACCAAAACAAAGAGAAGAGATGCTGAAATAAAAGAGATAAACAAATATTTCAGAGGGTAGCTTGAGAAGAAAAAGCAAATTATTATAATGGAATGAGCAGAGAGCTGGAATTGGAGAATAAAAAGAACAGAGCTCACTCAGCATTTCTCAAACTGAAAGAACTGAAAAACAAATTCAAGCCTTGAGTTGAAATAAAGCTATGGGCAAAATCTTGAATGACCTAGAAAGCATCAAAGGGAGATGGAAGGAATACACAGATTATTGTACCAAAAAAGAATTGGCCAACACAGAAATATTTCAAGAATTTACAATATGGGCAGGAGTCAATGTTAATGAAGTTGAAAATACATTTAAGGCATTTGTTAAAAATAAGACCCCAAGAATTGTAGCATACCACTTGACATGGTTCAACTAAAATATACAGCCCTGGACATGCTCACTCATCCAAACCAGGAAATTTGGAGGACAATTGACTGAAAGAGCTCAATGATTCTTCCGACTTCCAAGAGATGTGATCCAACAGAATGCGGAAATTATCGAACAATATCATTAACATCACATGTAAGCAAAATACTGCTGAAGGTCATTAAAAAAATAACTAGAATAGTACATAGACAGAAAATTGCCAGAAGTTCAAGCTGTATATAGAAGCAGCTGTGGCGTCAGATGAATCCTGACTGAAAGCAAAGAATACCAGAAGAATGTCTGTCTGTGCTTTATTGACTATGCAAAGGCATCTGTCTATGTGAATAATGACAAATCACGGCTAACTTTGAGATGAATGGGAATCCCAGAATACTTAATTGTGCCCACACGAAAATTATACCTAGAATGAAAGTAGTGTAAACAGAGCAAGGGAACACTGCATGATTTAAAATTAAGAAAGATGTGTGTCAGTGTTGCATTTTCTCTGCATACCTATTCAAACTGTATGCTGAACAAATTATTCAAGAAGCTAGACTCTATGGAGAAGAATGTGTCATTAGGATTAGAAGAAGACTCATCAATAACTTTCAATAAGTAGATTACACAACCTTGCTTGCTGAAAGTAAGGAGGACTTACAGTGCTTGCTGCAGAAGATCAAACTCTGCAGCCATCAATATGAATTGCATCTCAATGTAAACAAAAATTTTCACCACTAGACTGATAGACAACATCAAGATAGTTGGAGGAAAGATTGAAACTATCAACAACTCCATTACTTGGGTTCAAAGATCAGGAGACATATTGCATTGGGAAAATCTGCAGTCAGGGACCTCTCCAAATTTTTGAGGAGCAATTATGTCAGTTTGAGGACTAAGGGGCACTTGATTCATATCATGGTTTTTTCACTCACTTGCTATGGATATAACAGCTGGTGAAGAAATAAGGATTACAGATGCCCTTTAACTATGGTGGTGGTGATGAGTACTGAATATCCTATAGAGTGACAAAAAAAAAAACCCAAACAGATGCATGTTGGAGAAGGTCCAGGTAGAGTGCCTCTTGGAGACAAAGATGATAAAGCTTTGGCTCACACAGTTTGAGCATGTTGCTAGCAGAGGCAAATCCTTGGAGAGCGGTATCATGCTTCTAAAGGTGAAGGATCAGTGAAAGAGAGGAAGATCCTCAACCAGGTGAATTGATACAGTGACTGCACCAATGAGCTCGAGGATGTCAGAGATTGTGAGATTAAGAGGATAAGACAGGATTAAGATCTGTTGTTCATTGGGTTGTTATGAGACTTACTTGACTTGATGGCACTTAACAGCATAGTTACTCAGCTCTCAGAAAGTGACAGCAATAACCACAAATATACAATAGCTCTGAAGCATGCCCTTTTCTGAGCCAGTCTCACTGAATCAGACACTCTTACCCCCGTTGTTCCAGTTATTGTATCAATCCGTCTCATCCAGAGTCTTCCTTTCCTGAGCTGCCCCTCCATCCTTCCAAGCATGATGTCTTTCTCCAAGGACTACTCCTTCTTGGACAGGTGCCCAAGGTATGTGAAATGAAGCTTCGAAATCCTTGCCTTCAAGGAGAATCTTGGTTTCACTCTCTCTGAGACAGACCTATCTCTTCTCCTAGACATCCATGGTATGTCCAATACTCTTTTCCAGCACCACAAATAAAATGCATTGGTTTTTGCTGTGTCATCGTCAATCTTTGTCCAGCTCTCATGCAAAGCAAGAAAATGTGGAGACCATGACCTAAACCAGGTGCACTTGAATCACTTTAATCTCTTGAATGATATCATTGCTCTTTAGCACTTTGGAGAGATCCCTTACAACAGACTTCCCCAATCCAATTCATTTTTTTTATTTCTTGAGTACTAGTGGCAAGAGTACTGATGGTGGAGCCCAGCAAGCTGAAACTGTTAACAATCTCAATCTCTTTTCCATCAATCACGGTATTGTGTTTCGATTCAATCTACAATTACCATCCATGGTAGCGGAAATCTAGAAGTTAAAAGATGTGTAGCATTGAGGAAATCTATTGCTATAGACCTCTTCAGAGTGCTAAATAGCAAGGATCTCAGTTCAGATACTAAAGGATATCAGATCCAAGTAATTTTACTTTCAGTTATTTCCTATGAATGTGAAAGCTGGACAATGAATAAGGTTGACAGAAGAAGAATTGATGCCTTTGAATTGTGATGTTGGAGTAGAGTATTGTATGTCCTTTTGACTGTGAAGAGAATAAACAAACCTGTTTTGAATAAAGTACAATCAGGGTGTTCCTTAGAGGTGAAATTTTGTCTCCCTTACTTAGGGCATATTATCACGATGAACCAGTCCTTCAAGAAAGATATCTTGCTGGGAAAGGTTGTGGGTCAGTGGAAGAGAGGAAGACTCTCCATCAGATGGATTGACACAACAAATACCATAATGGGCCTTAGCATTACAGAGATATTGAAGATGACACAGGATAAGACAAGATTCAGATTTGTCATTCATAGTGTTACTATGAGTTGTAGTCAATTCGATTGTAGCTAACGACAACAAAGGGAAACATTTTAACACCTCAAAAATCATCTGGGAAGAAGAAACACTCTACTTATAAAAAAAAGAGTGAACCTCAGGAAGAATGAATGTACCAAATTCACAGTGAAGTGCTATCAATATCATGTATTAATATTTCCCATGTAAGAATTTGCAATGAATAGCTTCTTAACAGACTGGGGAGGGGGTGGGAATCCTGGTGCTTCTTTACTACCTTGAGGTAAAAAAAAACAACAAAAACACTAGTTGGTACCTAGCTTCTACTACTGACCCTTGTGATCATGATCACAGTAAAAAGTTCTGGACAAAGAATGGGAGGAAAATGTAGACAACAATTCAAAATCATACTAAGATCAGACTTACTGAGTCTTTACACCTGACCCTGGAACAACTCCCCAGGGATCACGTTTCGGCCCAATAATTGAAGGCCTACAAAGTGACTAAAACACCCCTAAGGAATGTACTTCTAAGAACAATCAAATATGAGAGATTGAAAGGGCAACATTTGTCAAAAAATAAACTCAGAAAGCAAGAAGGAGCTCGAAAGGATGAGTAGAAATGAGGAATCCAGTAGGAAATGGGAAAAGTGTTGCTACATTGAGGAATTGCAACAAATGTCATGAAGAAAAATGTATATAAATTATTGAATGAAAAAGCTAATTTGCTCTGTAAACTCTCATCCAAGCAATATTTCTTAAAAAAATAAAAACTATGCTGTTTTTTGAAAGTCATTTGCTTTCTCTAGCCTCAGCTCTCTGGAAACCACTGATATCTTCTTTTTCCATATAATATTCTTTTTCTGGTTATGTCATCTAAATGATGTAATAACTACGTAGTGTAAATTATTAAGTGATCAGTTCCTAAATTTAAAGTGAGTACTTTGAACCTATTCAGAACCTCATTGGAGGACAGGCCTAGAGATCTACTTCTGAAAATTCTAAAATTCTAAAAACTCTATGTAGCTGTTCTACTCTGCACATATGGTATTGTCACAAGTTTGAATCAATTCAACTTCAACTAGCAACAACTCTAATTTAAATCACACAGAATATACACATTTGCATTTAACTTCTTTCAGACAGTACAATGTATTTGAGATTCATTCATGCTCTTGAATTTATCATTATTCATTACTGAGTAACATTTCATTGTGTTTATTATATGTGAAAGTTTATTTATCAATTCACATGTTGAAAAGCATAAGAGCTTCCTCTGTATTTTGGCAAACGTGATTGATGCTATAACAAGCTGTTGTTGTTGTTGTTTAATGCCGTCTAGGCTCAGGCTGGCTAGCCTCACTCCAGGGACAGAGCAAACCTGTACGTCAAACACATTCCCGGAAAAGCAGTCCACTCCAAAGCTTGCCACGACAAGTACTCATATAAAATTTTTATATGAATAATTAATTTATTACTAAGATATATAATAAGCATTTGTTTAACCTTATAAGCACCCTCAAAACCATTATTCCAGGGCAGATATATCATTTTGCATTCCTCCTAAAAGTATAAGAGGGTCCAGTTGCTCTACATCCATCCCAGAACTTAGTATGTTGTTGTTACTACATACCATTGAGTTGGAACTGACTCACAGATGACCCTCCAATAGATTTTCATAGGCAGTAAATTACATGAGAGTTTGCTGCACATCTTTCTTCTGCAAAGCAAGTGGTTCTTTCTCCCACAAAGCAAGTGGTAGATTCAACTATAATCCCCCAAAGCTCCCCTAGAGTTTAGTATGTCATGGTTATGTACCATCTAGTCAGAACTGGCCCACAGCTAACTTTCCTGTGGGTTTCCGGAGGTAGTAAATCACATGCATGAAAATTATCTATCTTTCTCTCAGGGAAAATCTAGTGAATTTAAACTGTTTACCTTTGGGTTGGCAGCACAACTCCTTTCCCCTAGGCCATTAGAGCTCCCTAAGAGAAATAACCGTCTCATTGCATTGTCATGAAGTTCAAACTGACTTACAGCTGACAATCCAGTGGATTTTTTGAAGCTGTAAATCAAAAAGAAGGAGAGAGGCCATCTTTCTCCCTTGGAGGTGTTGGCAGATTCAAACCAGTAGAGAAGTGCCACCTTTGGGTTAGCAGTGCAACTCCTTATGCACAAGACCATTGTTTTTGTTCACCTATGAGTCAGGGCTGAGTCATAATTGACCCTTCAGCGGGTTTTCAGAGGCTGTTAATCACACAGGAGGAGATTACTCATCTCTCTTCCACGAAGCCATTTGCAGATTTTAACCATTTCATTTTATTGTGCCTTTGTGATAAGGTACAATTCCTTACCTCCAGGCCATGAGAGCTTTCCATAGGAACAGCCAAATAACAATATTCAGGTCTCAAAAGCTACAAACACAGGCACAATAGTGAAAAAGATATTGTCATTCACAATTATTCTACTCAATGTTAGGCAATATGTGTCAGTATATAACCAAGTATGGCTAAATTAGAATACAAAAACATAAATTATGCACAAAGTAATAAAAAAGGATAAGTGAAATGTATCTTGTATACCAATGAACAATGCATTTATTAAAGGCAAAAAGAACTTTGTGTATTAAACTTCAAGTTGATCCAATGATTCATGTTTAGGCATGATCTTTAACAGTGCAAGTGTAAGGTTCCCATCTGTCACCAAGACAAAAAAAAATCAGTTATCAGACCACTGTCAGATAATTGTTTGGATAGAGAAAATGACTTGGTGAGAAATGATTTTGAGCTTCAAAATAACAAATTGGTCCTCTGATTGTATATTGGGCTTCCAGGATGTGGTTAGTAGTTACCCCAGGGTCTTGCTGACATTCTAATTAGTATAAATCTCTTTGAGTCCACTCAAAACCCTGAAAGATCTCCCATCCTAATCCTCAAATGAGCTTGCACAAAAAAATGAAACATGCCTTTTTTTCACCTCTAGAAACTCTTGAATAGTTATTTCATGATTTTCTAACATGCTTACCTACCAGGTTTCATCTCCAATAAACAAAAACAAAACCAAACCAAATAGAGAAAGCTCAGCAATAGTGTTCAGTCAAATACTAAAAGAGTCAGCTTCTCTCCACTTACCCTACCTGTATTCCCATAGTCAATTACAGGATCAGATTTATGAGTGGGAGATTACCTATAATTACTCTGATTTCACTGTTAAAAAAATTATCTAGCTATATAGCCATTGCGGACAGTGTTTGCTTAAGCTCCCCAATTAAAACAAACTTGGAAGCAAGAGAGGCATTCACTTCCGTAACAGCTTGCCTCTGGAAACTCTATGAACCTGGAAAAAGGATGAAAGTCAAACAAATGTTTAGGACTTTTGTTCATAGGGTTGCTATGAGTTGCCTGCAACTCAAAGACACTTAACAACAACAACAGCTATATCACCAATGTCTCTATCATGCAATGATGGGATATCTAAAATTTAACAGATAGGTTATTTCTTGGACCCAAGATATATTCTAGAAAATGGAGTACATTGCACCATCTCACCTATCATTAACTTTCCAGTGAAGGAAATCCCCAAATATTTCCCAAATGCTGTGATTTTCCAGAATGAGAGGTTGAGTGCAGAAGGAAGATATTGAGTACCAGATGTGATAGTGATAGTGATAGGGTGAGAAAACACAAAAACGGCATAGTGAGAATATTAAATCTACTCCACAATGAGAGATATATCTTTCACTTTTCTATAAATTGCTTGTCAGATACTTCTCTAAATCTGAACATTCAGATTAAAACAGACTAGGAAGAAGGACTGGCCATCCACTTCTAAAACAGCAGGCCTCTGAAAACCTTATGTACAACAGAAAACACGTAGACTAACAGAGAGGGCAACTGAGGTTGAGCTTTCAAGTATGGAAATACAAAGGAAGAAGAACAGTTGTAAGCAGACACTAGTGACTGGAACATGGAATGTGAGAACCATGAATGTAGGAAAATTAGATATTGTTAAGAAAGAAATGGAACGCATAAATCTTGACATACTAGATGTTGGTGAGATGAGATGAGATGAGATGGACTGGCATGGGGCATTTTGAGTCAGATGACCATATGATATATTACTCCAGAGATGAAAAGGTGAGAAAAAATGGGGTTGCTTTCATAGTTAAAAAAGTAGATTCTAAATCCATCTTGAAGTACAACATTGTGTGTGACAGGATAATAATATCCATACGTTTACAAGGAAATCCAGTGAATGCCACTATCATTCAGATATATGCACCAACAACCAGAGCCAAAGAAGAAGAAATAGATAATTTTTTTACCAACTTCTGTAGCCAGAGACTGAATGAACAAGCAATCAAGATGCATTGATAATAATGGGTGAGTGGAATGCAAAAGTTCGGAACAGAGAAGAAGAATCAGTAGTTGAAAAACATGGACTCGGTGACGGAAATGAAGCTGGAGATAGAATGATTGAATTTTGCATGAGCAATGAATTATTCATTGCAAATATGTTTTATGAACTGAAGAAAAATTCAAACCCCGAGTTGCTAATATCAAGGATACTTTTGACAGAATATTAAATGACCCTGGAAGTATTAAAAGAATATGGAAAGAATATAATGAGTCACTGTGTCAAAAGGAATTGGCAGACACAGAAGAATTTCATGAAACAACATATGAGCAAGAGCCTATGGTGATGAAAGAAGAAGTTCAGGCTGCTTTGAAGGAAATGGCAAAAAATAAGGCTCCAGGAATAGATGGTATACCAATTGACATATTTCAGCTAACAGATGCTGCCCTGGATGTACTCACCAAGTTGTGCCAAGAAATCTGGAGAACCACTTGGCCAACTGACTGAGCAGAGTGTGGAAACTATAGAACAATACCATTGGTTTCACATGCAAGAAAGATTCTACTGAAGATTATCCAAAAACGACTGGAACAGCACATCAGCAGAGAACTACCAGAAGTCCAGGCTGGGTTTAGAAGGGATATTGTAGCTGATGTTAGAAGGATTTTAGCTGAAAGCAGGGAATACCAGAGGAATGTATGTCTCTGTTTCATTGACTATGCAAAGGTGTTTGACTGTGTGGATCATCACAAACTGTGGCTGACTAGACCCCAGAACACTTGATCATGCTAATGAAAAACCTATAATTGGACCAGGAGGCAGTCGTTAGAACAGAGAAAGGAAACACTGCATGGTTCAAAATTGGTAACGGCGTACGCCAGGGATGCATCCTGTCTCCATACCTTTTCACCCTGTATGTAGAACATATTAACCAGGAGGACTGGCTCTATGAGGAGAAATGTGGGGTCAAGATTGGTGGAAGATCTATCAACAATCTGTGTTATGCAGAAGACACAGCCCTGCTTGCTGAAACTGAGGAGGACCTGAAGCGCTTGCTGCAGAGGGTCAAGGACTGCAGCCTCCAATATGGATTGAGGCACAAT
>NW_006399999.1:257549-262917 GCF_000299155.1 Elephantulus edwardii
ATTCTCACCACTGGACCAATTGGCAGCATCAGGATGGATGGTGAAGAGATTGAGATTGTTCACAGCTTTAGTTTGCTTGGCTCCACAGTCAACACACTTGGCACCAGTAGCCGGGAAATTAAAAGGCATATTGCCATGGGAAAATCTGCTGTTAGGGACCTCTCCAAAGTACTGAAGAACAATGGTGTCACTCTGGAGACTAAGGTGCATCTGATACAGGTCATGGTCTTTGCAATCACTTGTTATCCATCAGAGAGTTGGACAATGACTAGGAAGGACAGAAAGAGAATTGATGCCTTTGAGCTGTGGTGCTGAAGAAGAGTATTGAGAGTACCATGGACTGCTAAGAAAACGAACAGGTCCATCCTGGAGAAGGTTATATCGGTGGCTCCTTGGAGGCAAGAATTCTGAGGCTCAGCCTAAAATACTTTGGAGATGTTGTAAGGAGAGACAGGTCCTTGGAGAAGGACATCATGCTTGGTAGGGTGGGAAGACAGCGCAGGAGGGGAAGGCCTTCTGGAAGGTAGATTGATTAGGTGACTGGGACAATCAGGATGAGTGTGTCGGAGACAGTGAGATTGGTACAGGACAAAGCAGAGTTTAGATCTGTTGTACATAGGGTCTCTATGAGTCGCAAGCGACTCGATGGCACATAACAAAAACAACAACAAACACAGGTTATACACATGGATTTCACCAGATGGTATGCATAGGGATCAGATTAATTACATCTGCGGAATGAACAGCTGGAAAACTCAATATCAGCTGCGAAAACAAGGCCGGGAGCTCATTGTGGAACAAACCACCAACTACTTATATGCAAGTTCAAGTTGAAGCTGAGGAAAATTAAACTGAATCCACGGGAACCAAAATATGACTTTGAGTTCATCCCACCTGAATTTCAGAAGCATCTCAGTAACAGGTTTGAGGCCTCGAACACTAATGGGCGAAGACCAAATTGTGGGAGGATGTCAAAATATCATCCAGGAAGCGTGCAAATGATCATTACAAAGACAGAGGAGGGAAAAAAGACCAAAATGGATGTCAGAAGAAGCTCTGAGTATTGCACTGGAGCACAGAGAATCCAAAGCACAAGGAAGAATTCAAGATACTAAATAGCTGAATAGAAGATTCCAAAAGGCAACACGGGGTGACAAAGCAAAATATTACAATGAAATGTGCAAGGACCTGGAGTCAGGAAATCAAAAGGGTCGAACTTGTTCAACATTTCTTAAGCTCAAGAAACTGAGAACAAATTCAAATCTCGAGTTGCTATAATCAAGGGTGCTTTTGTTGTTGTTGTTGTTAAGTGCCATCGAGTCGCAGGCAACTCATAGCGACCCTATGAAGGAGAGTCCTCGACGCTTGGGTGCCTTTCATCCTCTCTCCAGGTGTACAGAGTTTCCAGAGGCAAGCTATTATGGAAGTGGATGCCACTCCTCCTTCCAAGGATGCTTTAGGCATAATATTAAATGGTCGAGGAAGTATTAAAAGAAGATGGAAAGAATATACTGAGTCACTGTATCAATAGGAATTGGCAAAGGGAGCTCTGGTGGCCTATTGGCAAGACGCTGCACTGCAATCCCAGAGGTATGAGGTTCAAATCCACCAGATGCTCTGCTAGAGAAGGAGGGGCAATCTCCTCCTGTACCTGTCAGATCTGATTTCATGGTACATGTAAAAAAACACAATAAAATGTAAAAAAAAATTTAAAAAAAGGAATTGGCAGACACAGAAGAATGTAATGAAATAACATATGAGCAAGAGCCTATGGTGATGAAGGAAGAAGTACAAGCTGCTTTGAAAGAAATAGCAAAAAATAAGGCCCCAGGAATAGATGGTATACCAACTGACTTATTTCAGCTAACAGATGCTGCCCTGGATGTGCTCACCAAGTTGTGGCAAGAAATCTGGAGAACAACCACTTGGCCAACTGACTGGAACAGATCTATATTTGTTCCCATTCCAAAGAAGGGTTACCCAACAGAGTGTGGAAACTATAGAACAATATCATTGATTTCACATGCAAGCAAGATTCTACTGAAGATTATCCAAAAATGACTGGAACAGCACATCAGCAGGGAACTGCCAGAAGTCCAGTCTGGGTTTAGAAGGGCTCGTGGTACTAGGGATATTGTAACTGATGTTAGATGGATCTTAGCTGAAAGTAGGGAATACCGGAAGAATGTCGATCAGTGTTTCATTGATTATGCAAAGGCATTTGAATGTGTGGATCATAAGAAACTGTGGCTGACTGTGAGAAGAATGGGAATCCCAGAACACTTGATAGTGTTAATGTTGTGCTGGAGAAGAGTATTGAATGTACCATGGACTGCCAAGAAAACAAACAGATTCATCCTAGAGAGGGTTGAACCAGGCTGCTCCTTGGAGGCAAGGATTCTGAAGCTTCTTCTGACATACTTTGGACATGTTGTAAGGAGGGACCGGTCCATCATTCTTGGGAGGGTGGAGGGATGGCGCCGGAGGGGAAGACCCTCTATGAGGTGGATTGACTCACTGACGAGGGAAATCGGGATGAGTGTGTCAGAGGCAGTGTGATTGGCACAGTATAGAGCAGGGTTTAGGTCTGTTTTACATAGTGTCGCTATGAATTTCAAGCGACTCGACAGCACATAACAACAACAAACAACGTTGGCCTAGTGGACTGAAAGTGATGCTACCAAGCCAAAGGTGGATGATTTTAGTCTTCAGCCCTCAAGCCTGGTTTTAATTGTTTGTGGTCAATCATTCTTCGAAGTGGCATATCACTGGTCTGTCCATGTGCTTTATAGAGGTGTTTTCGTGCTTGCTGTGATGCTGAACATTATGACACTGATGTTCCAAATGTGATAGTGGTTTCCCATGGTGGACTGTGTTTGGTGGAGCTCCCTGATTAAAACAAGCTTGGAAGCAAGAGTGGCATCCACTTCCAAAACAGCTTGCTCCAGAAACCCTATGAACTTGGAGAAAAGATGAAAGTTATACAAGTGTTCAGGTCTTTCATTCATAGGGTTGCCATGAGTTGTCTACGACTTGACGACACTTAACAATAACAACAACAACAAATTATTTTAGATGCCTTCAATAGATACTGAAATAGAATCTCGATCATAGATTTGCAAAATATCCCTTCTTAGTGAGTTCTGACTGTATACTTTAGGATAGATCTTGAAATGTTCTAACAGTGAGTGTAATATTAGTCATCTTTAGTTTGTTGTTCTTAGCTTAATAGATCATAATTTTTTATTAAATAGTGTCAAATATAATTTCTGCAAGCTCAATACTACTTAGAATATGTACCCTGAAACACTAATTTCACTTTTGATAATTTCCAATTTTGCATATATTCCATATTATAAATGTTAATGGAAGAGTTATTTTTTCTCATTTTGTGTCACATCAAGTTAGCAAATAAAGGTTTCAAGAACTTTATTCTACCCACATTATTAAGATCACATCTACTATAAGAATACAGCTCTTCCTTAGTCTTATTCTTAATGTCTCCTAACCTGAGGGCTCAATCCACCTCATTCAGTGTCTTCCTTTCCTCTGTTGTCCTTCTACCCTTCCAAGCATGATATTCTTCTCCTAGCATTGGACCCTCCTCACAACATGTGAGAAAGAGCTTCAAAACCTTTGCCTCCAAGGAGCAAATTGGGTTCCCCTACACCTTACTAGTAAGATGGAACTCAAATGTTGTATCTCCTTAAAATTCTGTTACTAATAATCTCTGCATAAGCAGTTCATCTGTCCCGTGAGTTATTTACAAAAAGGCCAGCTATAAGCAATGTGCAGATTTTACTCTCTGAAGGAATTCAGCCCCCTTAACCTTAGGGTTGTTCAAATGTCAGCTGTAGATCACTAATTTCTTAGTATAGTGACTCGACTAAAACCTATCGACCATGAGTGACACTACTGATATTTGATTTGCCGGTAGCATAGCTTCAGCATCAAGGCAGCATGCAAGCCACCACAGTATAACAAACTACAAACTGACTTAGGAGTGGTAAAGTTAACTAATTAAACCCATGTACTGCTATAAAACCAGATCTTATTAGCAATTTAGAAATTTTAAAAAAATTAATCTTTTATGGTCAGAAGTAGATATAAAACTATTGCATAGATTTTGTAATAGCATTTGAAAACAATTTTAGTTAATATTTACTGTTAAAGGATTGTTTGACTACATAACCAAATAGTCATTTACTAAGGACAGTATAATTTATAGAATTACATGGTCTCTGTTCCATAGCATAGCTACTGATTCTGCAAACTCATGAAATTGTATGTTAGCTATTTTAGTAAAACTTGAAGAATAATTATGATTTAACAAAGCAAAATTATTTTCAATGTGTTTGGATTTTTATCCTGGTGTATAAAGTAGTATGGCAGTATTTACTGAGTTGGAGGCTAGTGGTTTACACTGGCAGAATCAATAATTCATTCTAAGAAGGATTTAGCCTACAATTTAAATAGGATTTAAAGCTAATTCAAGAAGACTAATGCAGGTGTCTTGCTCTAAAATTTCTAGCATTAAGACAGCAAATAATTGGAACTTTTCTAGTATATTGTCATCCAAAAGACAATAACTATCAGAAACTTAGCTTTTCACCTCAGTTTGAGAGTGGCTTAACCACCAAAGTATTAGTGTTTCAGCACCCAAACCTACGTTACAGAGGGAAAACCACATTTTCCAGACGTTTTCCGACTGGAATCTGGTATTTCCAGATGTTCCTAACAGATTCTGACAGTGTTTATGTTTAACCAACTT
Source organism: Elephantulus edwardii (assembly GCF_000299155.1). Lineage (NCBI taxonomy): Eukaryota > Metazoa > Chordata > Mammalia > Macroscelidea > Macroscelididae > Elephantulus > Elephantulus edwardii. The sequence continues at coordinate 262,321 of NW_006399999.1, forward strand.
CCTTCTCTTGAAACATGAAAAATATCTTCCAGCTACTCAACAAAACTGTCAACAGCTTAGGCAAAGCTAAGGGATTTAGGGAGCGCTATCCCCAGAAATAACATGTTCCTTACTTGTATAGCTCCCAAAGACAGACATGATCTTGTCTACTGTAGGTATTATCTAGTCTTGACACTTTCCAGTAGCATATCAGAAGTACCTGGGACTTATGAAGCATATGTAGGATAATGAAAGATATGGAAAGCATGTGCAAGTCATATGGAGAGAAGAAACAGTAAAAGGAAACGTTGGTGCCATAAGAGTTTTGAAATGATGGTGAGGTTAAGTAGGAGGGCTTTCAGTATAGTGTGGGAAATCAGATCCAGGTGGTTTTCTGACATATTTCTAAACAAAGCATTGGCCAGGCTTTTTTTTTTCATTAAATTTTATTAGTTTTAATGAACATTTACAGAGATTTTGGGTTTTCATTCATTCATTGTTGCACTGTTTCTCCACCCTCATCCCCAGTTCGTTCTTCTTCCCCCACCCCATGTCTGTTTTAATCGTCCAATTGCCACAGTGCTTGTCAAAGCTAGTTCTGATTAATCTCCTTTGTCA
>NW_006399999.1:263172-287921 GCF_000299155.1 Elephantulus edwardii
GCAGCCTAGAAGATACAAATTTAACTAACAAGTTAAAAGTGCATGAGTCAAAAATTGAAAAGCAATAATATTCTGAGTAGAGGTTCTAACAGTGGCACAAATCAAGTTACAGAGGTAAGGTGTTTCAGTTGCCATCCTTACTCTAACTTAATTCTTTAAACTACATAGTGACAAGCTTAGATTACTAAATCAAGGGTAATCATATTTCAAGATCTTCTTAGACAGGACTGAGGTCGCCACTAGCAAATCTGTATGCTGTTGTCATTGTTATGGGCCATCGAGTCACTTGCTACTCATAGTGACCCTATGTACAGCAGCCCTAAACCCTGCTCTATCCTGTGCCAATCAAACTGCCTCCGACACACCCATCTCGATTACCCCAGTCACTGAGTCAAACCACCTTATAGAGGGTCTTCCCCTCTGGCGCTGTCCCTCCTCCCAAGCTTGATGTCCCCATCCAAGGAATGGTCCCTCCTTACAACATGTCCAAAGTATGTCAGATGAGCAGGCTGGTTTAACCCTCTCTAGAATGTATCTGTTTGTTTTCTTAGCAGTCCATGGTACATTCAATGATCAGCACCACAGATCAAAGGCATCAATTCTCCTTCTGTCCTTCCAAGTCATTGTCCAACTCTATTGTGCATAACAAGTGGTTGCAAAGACCATGGCCTGTATCAGACACACCTTCGTCTCCAGAGTGACACCATTGTTCTTCAGTACTTTGGAGCTGTCCCTAATAGCAGACTTTCCCCATCACAATACATCTTTTAATTTCCTGGCTGCTGGTGCCAAGAGTGTTCTCCGTGGAGCCAAGCAGACTAAAGTTGTTAACAATCTCAATCTCTTCACCATCCATCCTGATGCTGCCAATTGGTCCAGTAGTGAGAATCTTTGTCTTCTTGGCATTGAGCCTCAATCCATATTGGAGGCTGCAGTCCTTGACCCTCCGCAGTAAAGGCTGCAGGTCCTCCTCAGTTTCAGAACGCAAGGTTGTGTCATCTGCATAACGAAGATTGTTGATAAATCTTCTGCCAATCCTGACACCACACCTCTCTTCATAGAGCCCAGCCTCCCAGATAATCTGTTATGCTTACAGGTTGAAAAGGTATGGAGATAGGACACATCCCTGGCGTACAACTTTCCCAATTTTGAACCATGCAGTGTTTCCCTGCTCTGCTCTGACGACTGCCTCTTGTTCCAAGTATAAGTTTCACATTAGCATGATCAAGTGTTCTGGGATTCCCATTCTTCTCATAGTCAGCCACAGTTTGTTATGATCCACACAGTCAAATGCCTTTGCATAATCAATGAAACACTGATCAACATTCTTCCGGTATTCCCTACTTTCAGCTAAGATCCATCTAACATCAGTTACAATATCCCTAGTACCACGACGCCTTCTAAACCCAGCCTGGACTTCTGACAGTTCTCTCCTGTTGTGCTGTTCCAGTCATTTTTTGGATAATCTTCAGTAGAATCTTGCTTGCATGTGAAATCAATGATATTTTTCTATAGTTTCCACACTCTGTTGGGTAACCCTTCTTTGGAATGGGAACAAATATAGATCTGTTCCAGTCAGTTGGCCAAGTGGTTGTTCTCCAGATTTCTTGGCACAACTTGGTGAGCACATCCAGGGCAGCATCCATTAGCTGAAATACATCAGTTGGTATATCATCAAATCCTGGGGCCTTATTTTTTGCTATTTCCTTCAAAGCAGCTTGTGCTTCTTCCTTCATCACCATAGGCTCTTGCTCATATGTTATTTCATTACATTCTTCTGTGTCTGCCAATTCCTTTTGATATAGTGACTCAGTTTATTCTTTCCATCTTCTTTTAATACTTCCTGGACCATTTAATATTATGCCTAAAGCATCCTTGATTATAGCAACTTGAGGTTTGAATTTTGTCTTCAGTTCCTTGAGCTTAAGAAGTGCTGAATTAGTTCAGCCCTTTTGATTTTCTGACTCCAGCTCCTTGCACATTTCATTGTAACATTTTGCTTTGTCATCCCGTGTTGCCTTTTGGGATCTTCTATTCAGCTATTTAGTATCTTGAATTCTTCCTTGTGCTTTGGATTCTCTGTGCTCCAGTGCAATATCCAGCATTTCTGCTGACATCCATTTTGGTCTTTTTTTCCTTTCTCTTTTCTGTCCTTGTAATGACCGTTTGCACTCTTTCTGGATGATACATAGATCTCTCTGTATTCTTTTTGCTGTTAAGTGCTGTAGATTCTCTATCTCTATCATCTATCTATCTATATCTATTTATCTGTCTGCCTGTCTGTCTGTCTATCTAGCTATCTATCTAATCAAGCTTTGGATCCAAATATCCTTGAATATAAGAAATGGAATGGGGGCGGTGCTTGGGAAGGAGACATTTTACTTCTTTCCTAATGAAATTTTTGTAAACTTGACTTAAATTCACTGAAGTATAATTAGGGTTATACAGAATTCCTAACTCTCGGTTTTCTTTAATGTAGTCTGAGAAAACATGATCATGAATGAGCAACATAAAAATGTAAAACCTCAGGACTACAATTCTGCCCATTAAGGGAATGGACAAAAACTACTATTCACTTAATTATTTACTCATTGTATCAAGAAATATTTAAATGCCAACTCTGTACTCAAGAGTGTGTTCAGTTGCAAGGAATACAACAAGTAGCAACATCTGACCATCAAGTCACCTCTGACTCACGGCAACCCCACATGTGTTAAGTTAAAACTGTACTCCATAGGGTTTTCAATAACTGGTTTTTGTGGAATAGATAAGAAGCCATTACCTCAGAGGCATCTGTGGGTAGATTTGAGCCTCCTACCTTTCATTTAGCAGCTAAGTGAGTGAAACAAGAGGTAAGGCCCTCACAGCTATCACAAAGGTAGTGTTGATGGTGTGAGGCAATAAAGTAAATAAATATATAGGAGTAAACTACCTTTGAAAGTCCATGAATACTTAAAAAAACCCTACCTTTTGTAATTTTTCATTCACATCACAATTTTTTTTAATATGAGAAAAGTATATTAAAAGAGAGAAATCTGAGTAGAGAAGCTTCACTTAGATGGTGAGGAGTGGGTAGGATCTCATTTAGGTGTCTTTTAGAATGAGAACTGAAAGATGAGTAGTTGTCAAGCCAGGGAGCAGCATCCTAGGTAAATATGTGACTTTCTGAAGTAGGAAGATCTAGCTGTATGAGAGGACCCATAAGGCCTGGAGCTAAGGAGAATGTGAAGTTAGGGAAGTATGCAGGGTCAGATGACACAGATTCACGTTTATTGAGTATCCGCTAGACACTGGGAAAACAGGCCAACCCATCATTGCCATGTAATCAGAACTGACTCAGCTGACCTTCAGTGGAAGGCTATAAAATGCATAAGAGGACACTCATCTTTCTCTCATGCAAAAACATGTAACAGGGGAAAAAATACCAATAATCTTGCTCTCATAGAGCTCTGGTGGAGTAGTGTGTAGGAAGCTTCACTGCTAAGCGAAGGGTCAAACGTCTCTACTGGTCTGAACACACCAGTGGCTCTGAGGGAGAAAATGAATACGCTACTCCTATGAGATTTACAACCTCAGAAATCCAATGGAGGGTCAATTATTAATCAGTTGCGACAAGATGTCAATGAGTTTAAATTTTCATGAAACTGATGTTCTCCTGTAAAGGAGACACACAATAAAGAAATTGAAATGAAATAATTATAGATTTTAATGCGTACTATGGTAAAAAACAAAACACCCAAATATTGTAATAGAGAATAACAAGGACAGGAAGCACTTTAATGATTTTCACTTGTTGATGTGGAACTTTCAAGTTAGTAGGTTTCATCTTGTATTTTGTTGTTGGAATGTATGTGTGTGTATGTGTGTGCGCGCACGCGTGTGTAACAACAACAAATATATATACATATATATAGTTGTTGATTGCTGTTGAGTGGAGCATGACTCATAATCAGCCTATGAACAAAAGGTCTGAAGCCTTTCTATAACTATCAACATATATCAAAGTTCATTGAGTATATATATATATATATATATATATATATATATATATATATATAAAATCTGGAAATTTATTGGTAATATTTTATTGGTAAAATTTATTTGGTATATCCAAAGGAAGCAAGAGGAAGCAAGAATTCACTTTTTATTTCTATCTTTTCCAGATTTCAAAAGTAAAATAAAAATGTCACTAGTGCTATATAAAGTGCTCATGAAACTATTTAAGGGTTGAATGGGGTAGGGTCAATACATGCTCTCTGCTCCCCTTCCTCTAGATAATATTATATCATCTATTACAGTTACATCTTACAATAGTAATAAAATACAAAACAAGAACACCTCAACTGGTTATTGTATTTCAAATTTGCTGAATCCTATTCCTATAAATTTGATCCAGGGGGGAAATTGAAAACAAACAAACAGAAAAGCAAAACTATTAAAGAATAGTTTCCTCATCGACACAAAGACAGTGCTCTGTAGCTTATAGGTGAGAAGTGACTAGAGTATTAAAATCTTGTGAGTGAGCACCCCAAATGCAACTATTACTGTCTCCCTGTCTGGAGGTAAGAAGAATCAAGAGAATCAAAGACTCAAGAAAACAATTAGTCCAAAAGCCTAGTAGGCCACATGAATTGCAGCATCTACTGTCCGGAGACTAGAAGAACTAGATGGTGTACTACTACCATCACAAATCATTCTGATTAGTATCACAATAGTGAGAGAAAGGTGGGCAATATCCTCTCATGCAACTTACTGCCTCTGAATCCTCTGGGGGGTCTCCTTTGAGTTAGTTCAAACTTGACAATACAAAACAACAACAACAACATCAAAATAGAAGGTGCTGGACACAATGGAAAAATACATAACAAAATTCAAAACAAGAGGGAAAATGTCAAGAATGTCGCAGTTACACCACAAACCCCTCAACCCCCCAGCTCCCACCCCCTCACCCTGCCCAAGAATGGAACACTTCTGATAACATCTAAGGAAGCTAGATCAAAGACCAGACCAGATGATAGATCTTGATAAGGCTCTGAGGCTGATCACAAAAGCTCAAAACCAACTTAATTAACACCTCAATTCTGAGAAACACCATCTTCCCTAGTCCTCCCCAGGATTTCTGTAAGAAGGAACTGCCCCTAAATGCCCACAGAGCATTTTTACTTTCTCTGCTACTGGTCTCTTGGCATCCCTCTCAGACCACACAATAAAGACCTGTTAATTTCTTGGGACAAGTTTCTTTCTTTCTCTCTAACCCTCAACTCTTTTTCTATCTAACATATGGTTGGTTCCCTGACCGGGAAATTGACCTACCTAGGAAGGCTGCCCATTTATAGGCTGAAATCTCCCTTCTACTTCTCCACAACTGGCCACTAAGGAGAGCAAGCAGACCCTCTTCTGAACTTGCTAACAGCTAAACCGTGGCCGGCCATGACCTGGAGCTTAGCTGCCCTCTCAGAGATAGCAGCTCTCACAGTCTCATTGCTATAGGAGCAGAGCAGAGCCTGCCCAGGTTCTTTATTAGTCTGGCTTGTACCATTAGAAATAGGTCAAACTTCTCTATATATGCCTTGTCCTTCTCTCTTCTCAACTTTCCTACTGGACCCAAAGGTAGAAGGCCATTTGCCATTTGAATCTGACAACATTCAATACAGACTTCAATTCTCAACCTCCTAAAGCCTTCCCTCTGAGGTAAGAGGCCATGGTCACTCCCTGAGGTGCCCAGGGACTGATTCCTCCTCTCAGACCCTAGGGGCTCCCTCCTGACACCTGACAAGAGGATGCTTTCTTGGCTGTCAAAAGGACCTATTGGCTTGGCAAGTTTCTGTCAGATTTCACATGTCCCAGTTCTACTTTACCTCGATATAGAGAGGCCAGACCTGTCCTGGGGACAGTCCTCTGTTCTGCCTCCTTTAAAACTCACACACCTTCAGCATTATGCCTAATTTTCCTCCTCTAAAACTTCCAAAATGGCTTGCCTCTGGAAACTCAATGTACGAACAGTGCTCAGGCTGTTCGTTCATAGGATCGCTGTGAGTCGTCTACGACTCGATGGCATTAAACAACAACAACAACAAAACTTGCTCACCTTCAGCATTACAAGTCTAATTTAAAGCAACCTCAAATTTTGTCATCTAAATTTGGTTCGTTTAATCCATCTCTCCTTCAAAACATAAGTACTGAAATGGCAAATGGTCAGAGGTTTCCTATACTCAAACTTCCTTTACTCTCCACTTTCACGTCTCTTTCTACCTCCTTGGAGTCTACCCTGATTCCATATTAAGATTCTCTGAAAACATTGCAAAACTGTCTCTGTCTCTCCTCTATGTAACCTGTCCCACTCTCTCTGGTATAAAGGCACCTAAGATGTGCTGGATCACCCTAATTCTTTTTACTCCTCCACAGGCTTGATCCACTTCCTGACTACCCCTCTGAACTGCCAGAGGACATTCTTCTCTGAGGCTTTCTGCCTCTTGCCGTTGCTGACCTTCCAAACAACCCCTTTCTCTTAGATCTCTTGATCTCTTTGGACTCTAAAAGTCTTAGCAATAGACCAGGCAGATCCCTTGGCCACCTGGACTGGACTCTCCTGACACTGGAGATGCTCCTGCCATCATGGGAGCCAACCAATACTGCCTTTCTCGGTATACTCCATTGAGGTGTCTCCTCTTCTCCCTTGATACACTCTTATTGCAAGAACACAGTATAGTTGCAATATCAATTAAATAATAGGTCTCAGTAGCCCTAAAATGGGACACTCGAGTTCAATATCCTCAGACTTTGACAATTTCTACCAACACAATGGCAAATAGGAGGGATCCTTTACATTCAAACCCTCTTTGATTTCCACTGTCTTCCTTCTCTCTGTCAATTTTTTTCTGCTATGTTTAGAAAATTCTTTTAATTCTTTCTACGTCCTCTCCCCTTCCTAATCAAAACTCCCTCAACTATGATTTGACTGATCTCTCAGCACGTACTTCCATCCTTCTTGCTCTTCCATCACTGTCATACACAAATGCCCATCTCCAATTTTTTTTCCTTCCAAATCCCAGACACAGCCTGAAACTGCAGCCAAACTTTTTCCACTCTCGGCTTTTCTCTCTCTGGCTCTACTTACTCTACTCAGCTTTTAAGCTCATAACTAAACTCCTAGTAAAAAAGAAATCTTAAACAAATCTGTGAATAAAACATCATCTGCCTTTTCCAACCCTACCCTGAAGCTAAAACATCGTCTCTCACCCAGTAGATAATTTCTCCATACAACCCTCCCCCGGTGCTCCAGCACAAATTACACAAAGGGACCACACTTCTCTTCCCCTTCCTTCTTTAAGCCAAATCTGGCCCCTACCCTATCCAGCACATTATGTTCTATAGAAATTCAGCCAGCCAGTCCCCCAAAATATAAAATCTGTCCAGTAACAATGACAAAAATATCTTGTGGGGCATCCAGTCAATTAGTAAGGTATGGTATTTGCCCTAAAAAGTTCTTAAAGTGTCTCTTTCTGGAGCCCTAACCTGCGGCACAACAGTATGATGCCCCCCGCCACCGACTAGAGGGCACTGGCCCTGTCACTTGGATTCTCGAACCTGTAGCCTGGAAGATCTTGACACCACCAGCTGGATGCTCATGTCCTCTGTATGGAAGCCTGGCACTGGTCCCACATCTGGAAGTCCCTGTCCCACCACATGGAAATCCTGGGCTCACTGCCTGATAGTCCCAGAACCATCACCTGGAAGTCCTGCCACTTGAAGGACCTGGGCACACCATCTAGAGGACCCAACTGCACCGCCAGGATGTCCCAGTCCCTAAACCTGGAGGATGATCTGCTGCTGTCCTTCTGAAACTGCACCAGGAAAATCAATATCACAGGTGAAACCATGTAATTTCCTCCCCCTTCCCAAAGCTCGAGCTGCCTTTACCAAGAGAACCTTGGAATAATCTAGCTGCAGAACTTGTCTGACAGAAAAGGCTGCTAATTCACAGGCCATATGTCTCCCAAAATTAAGCAAGTCTTCCCTTGAGTGAAAAGTTCTGAGATAAATTCAGACAGGGTAGCTGCCCTGTCCCCCTCTAAAACAGTCACCTCAGACCAAGAGCCCGCTATGTCCTCAGGCATGAAAAACTCTACCACAGCAAGGTCAAGGAAGAAGCAGGCGACAAGATGTCACCCCCAAAATGTGACACAATAGTGAAAAGAACAATGATTGAATATTTTCAGTGGGTGGAAGGCAAACATGAAGAATTGCAGGACACTGAAAGCAAACACTAAGAGTAACTTAAAAAAAAAACAACAAACAAACACCAACACCAATTCAAAACAGCGCAGTTAAACAAACAAGGCATTAGAGGCTCTGGAAAAAAAAAACCAAGAAACCACAACCGAAAACATGAGGACCAATATTTCAGATGCTTTTAACATGTTAGAGGGACAAATGAACAGAGTTGAAACACAGAACCAGTGAAATAGAAGATAGAATTGTCACCACTGATCTGTTTGTTAGAGCAAAAAGTAGAATCAAAAACAAAGGGAAAATAAGAAATCCTAAAAATAATGTAGTACACAATCAACTGAAATAACATGTGCATAATCATAATCCCAGAACAGGAATTAGTAAGTAAAGGCAACAAGGAAGTTGTGAATGAATTACTAGAAGAAAACTTTCCAGGCATAATGAAGAATTTAAAAATATATATTCAATAAGAAGAGCAAACACCATACAGAATAGACCCCCGAAAAGAAAAACACCAAGGCATGTCATAGTTAAATTTGCCAGAACTAAAGGTAAGGAGAGAATTCGGAAAGCAGCTAGAGTAACCTATAAGGGAGAGCAAATAAGATTAAGTGCCAATGTCTCAGCTCAAACCACGTGAAAAAGAAGAGAGTGGAATGACATATATTGAACAATCAAAGAACACAACCGGCAACCAAGAAAATGTCCATCAAATATGAAGGACAGAGAAAGATATTATCAGAAAAGCAGAACCTAAGTGGGTTTATAAAAGTAAGACCAGAGTTGCAGGAAACACTGAGACATCCTCCTTACAGAGATGCCACAGAAAGCAGGATGGACCAAAGTAACCAGAAATAACAAAAAGAACCCAACAGAGTGATAGCAAAAACAAAAACAAACAAAACCAAAAACAACCCCTTGCCACTCAATAATCATACTGAATGCGAATGGCTTAAATGCACCAGTGAAGAGTAAAAGAGTAGCAGAGTGGACAAAACAAAACAAAACAAAAAAACCCCAAATCCATTAATAGGCTATCTACAGGAGACACATCTGAAAAGTTAAGATAAAGACCAAAAATAAAAGGGTGGTGGGGAAAAATATACCAAGCAAATGGCAACCCGAAAAAAGGAGTAGCAATATTAATCTCTTATAAAACATATTTTAATGGATAAACCATCATAAAGAACAAGAAAGGTCACTACTTACTGATTAAAGTGCCAATAGAACAAGAGGACATAACAATAATAAATATCTGAAGAGCAATGATGTCAGGCTGGAGACTAAGGTGTGCCTGACCTGGGCTATAGACTTTGCAATTGTGTTCTGTGCATTGGAGAGCTGAACAGTGACGGACAATAGAAAGGGAATTGATGCCTTTGAGCTGTGGTGCTGGAGAAGAGTGCCGAATACACCATGGATTGCTAGAACAAACAGGTTTGTCCTGAAGAATGTGAAGCCAGGGTGCCCCTTGGAGGCAAAGATTCTGAAGCTTCATCTGACATATTTTGGACATGTTGCAAAGAGGGACCAGTCCTTGGAGACGGACGTGATGTTTGGGAGAGTGGAGGGACAGCACAGGAGAGAAAGACCCTCAATGAGATGGATCCATTCAGTGATTAGGGTGATGGGAGTAGGTGTGTTGGAGACAGTGAGTTTGACACAGGATAGAGCAGGGTTTAGAACTCTTGTACATAGGGTCGCTATGAGTTGCATGCGACTCTATGGGCACATAACAACAATAATATGCACTAAATGATAGAGCTGCAAAATACATACAACAAACATTAATAAAACTGAAAAAGGAAATAGAAAACACCACTTTAGTAGTTGGAAATTTCCATACCCCACTCTCAAGAAAAGATGCAACTCAACAAAGATGTTGAAGACTTAAAGCAAACAAACCAACTTGATCTCATAGATATGTATAGGCTCATGCACCCCCAAAAAGCACAGTATATTCTTCTCCAATTTTCATGGAGTGTTCTCGAGAATTTATCACATTTTTAGGTCACAGGCAAGCAACAAAAAATTAAAAAAAAAACAAAAATAATAAAGAGCATCTTCTCAGACTACAATGCTACAATATTAGATATTCATTACAAGAGGAGAAAGGACGAAAAGACATACATTTGGAAGCTGAACAACACCTTGCTTGAACCTGAGTGGGTACTAGAAAAAAGGAAATAAAAAAGTTTTTTGAAACTAATGACAATGAAAACACAACTTACCAAAATCCCTGGGAAAGCAAACACATCAAAAGGCAGGGTGTGAAAAATGACAATTGATTCTTTAACCCAACATCTTCAACAAATTGAAAAAAAAACCAAGAAAACGTGAAATTATAAAAATTACACCAAAAAGAACTTAAATAGAAAACAGAAAAGCAATTGTAACCATCAAAAAAACCAGGAATTGGTTCTTTGAAAGGGTCAGTAAAATCAACAAACCACTTACAAAGCTAACAAAAGAAAAGTAGGAAAAGTAAAAAATGATCCAAGTAAGAGACGAAGCAGGCAATGTCACAACAGAGCCAACTAAAATAAGAAGGTTAACAATGAAATATTGTTAAAAAAACTATACTCAAGCAAATATGAAAACCTAGAGGAAATGGACAAATACTTATACTCACAACCTACCTAAACTGACACAGACTGGAATTGAACACCTGAACAGACCCATTACAAAAGAAGAAAGGTAATGTAACAAATTATAATACAACAACAACAAAAAGCCCTGTATCAAATGGTTTTACAAATGAATTTTATCAAATATTCAGAGAAGTATCACAAATTCTACCTAAACTATTTCACAAAATAGAAAAAGATGGAATTTCCCAGACTCATTCTCTGAACATATCCTTGATACCAAAACAGGTAAAGACACTATCAAAGCAGAAAAGAATAGGCAATATCTCTAATGAATGTAGATGCAAAAATCCTGAATAAAATGTTGGCCAATAGAATCCAATGATGCATCGAAAAAATATCCATATCTAAGTGAGATTCATAACAAGTATGCAAGGATGGTTCAACATAAGAAAAACAATCCGTGTAATTCATCATATAATCCTATCAATTGATGCAGAAAAGGACTTGGACAAAATACAGCACCTTTTCCTGATTAAAACACTCAACAAAATAGGAATAGAGGAGAATTTTCTCAAAATAGTAAAATGTATATATGCAACCCTGAAAGCCATCATTGTTCTCAATGGAGAGAGATTAAAGGTATCTCCTTTGAGAACACGAACTGGATGAGGATTCTCACTATCGCCTCTCCAATTCAGTATTGTATTGGAAGTCAGAAATAGCAAGAATACAAGAGAAGGAAAGAAGAGGTGTCCAAATTGGGAAAGAGGAGGTAAATGTATCTCTATATGCAGATGATGGGATAGTATTCTTAGAAAATCCTAAAGACTTAGCAAGAAAACTACTGGACATAATTGACCCAATTCATCAAAGGGGCAGGATACAAGGTGAACATTCAAAAATCAATTGGTTTTCTTTATCATGACAAAGAGAATATAGAACTGGAGCGAAGAGAAAGAATACCCATCACAATAGCTAATCACAAAATTAAATACTTGGGATTAAATCTAACTAGAAACACAAAGGACCTGTTGGTGTTATTGTTATGTGCCATGAAGTTGCTTGCGACTCATAGTGGCCCTGTGTACTACAGCCCTGAAACCTGCTCTATCCTGTGCCAACTTTACTGTCTCTGACACATCTAACCTCATTATTCCAGTCACTGTATCAATCCATCTCACCATTGGCCTCCCTCTCTCCATCACTCCACCCTTCCAAGCCTGATGTCTTCTCTTCAAGGACTGGTCCCTCCTTGTAACATAACAAAGTATTCCAGATGAAGTCTCAGAATCATTGCCTCCAAGGACCTGGCTGGCTTCATCTTCTCTAGGACAAATGTATTTGTTCTCCTAAAGTCCAATTCAACACTCTTCTCCAGCACTACAGTTCAAAGGCATCAATTCCCTTTCTATCATCCTTAGTCATTGTACAGCACTCTGACACAGAAAGCAATGCTCTTCAGTACCCTAGAGAGGTCCCTGATAGCTGACTTTCCAAGAGTGTTGATTGTGGAGCTAAGCAAACCAAAGTGGTAAAAATCTCAATCTCTTCACCATCTATCATAGTGCTGCCAATTGGCCCAGTGGTGAGAATCTTTGTTTTGTTTTTTTTAATTGAAATTTTAATGAAATTTATAGAGACTTTGAATTTCTGTTCATTAATTGTTACACATTTTACTCCCTGCCCACCAGTCTCCCAAGTTGTTTCTTCTCTTTGAAAAGTAAAGGGAAAAAAAACAAAAAAACAACAAAAAAAACCCCCAACCCAAAACAAACTTTCACTATTATATGACACTACCCCTGACCAAGGAGGATAGAAGAATTTATGCCTTTGAGCTGTGGTGCTGGAGAAGAGTATTGAGAATACCATGCACTGCTAGGAAAACAAACAGATTCATCCTGGAAAGGGTTAAACCAGGTGGCTCCCTGGAGGCAAGGATTCTGAGGTTCCCCCTAACATACTTTGGACATGTTGTGAGGAGATACCGGTACTTGGAGAAGGACATCATGCTTGGGAAGGCGGAGGGACAACGCAGGAGGGGAAGGCCCTCTATGAGGTGGATTGATTCAGTGACTGGGGTAATCAGGATGGGAGTGTCAGAGACAGTGCGATTGGCACAGGAGAGAGCAGAGTTTAGGGCTGTTGTACATAGGGTCGCTATGAGTCGCAAGCAGCTCGACAGCACTTAACAACAACAACAACAACAACCCTCAATCCATCCCCCCAAGCCTCTTTCATTCTGGGCTCTTGTCCTTAAAATAATACCTAATCATATATTCCTTTCAAACAGTTCTTTGTTTTCTTAATGTTGAACTTCAATCCATATTGAAGGCTGCAGTCTTCAATCTTCTGTAGCAAGCATGTCAGGTCCTCCTCAGTTTCAGCAAGCAGGATTGTATCACATTCTTCCTCATATAGCCCAGATTTCCAGATCATCTCTTATGTATATAGATTGAAAAAAATATGGAGAAAGAATACATCTCTGGCATAAATCTTTCCCAGATTTGAACCATGCAGTCTCCTTGCTCTGTTCTGACTTCTGCCTCATGTTTCAAGTAAAGGTTTCACATAAGCACAATCAAATGTTCTGAGATTCCCATTCTTCTCAGAGTCAGCCACAGCTTGTTGTGATCTTTTGCCTAGTCAATGAAGCACAGATAGACATTCCTCTGGTACTCTCTGCTTTCAGCAAAACCCCCTCTAACATTGGCCCTAATATCCCTAGTACCACGGTCTCCTCTAAACCCAGTCAACACAGCTGGCAGTTCTCTGATGATGTACTCCTCCAGTTTTTTTGGATAATTTTTCAGGAGAATATTGCTTGCATTTCATATTAATGATAGAAAATTACAGAACGTTACTATAAGAAACAAAAAGAGACCTGGAGAAATGGAAGAATATACTATGGTCTTGGATAGGAAGACTCATTATTATGAAAATGACAGTTTTACCAAAGGCAAACTACAAATTCAATGCAATCTCAATACAAATACCAATTCCATTCTTCAATGAGATGGAAAGGCAGTTTCCAAATTCATCTGGAATGGAAAGAGACCTTGGATAAGCAAAGCATTCCTTAAAAAGAGAAAAAAGGTAGGAGGCATCTCACTCCCTGATTTCAAATACACAGCCATGGTATTCAAGAAAGCATGGTACTGGTACAGATACATAGATCAAAGACTAGAACTGAGAACCCAGAAATCAGCTCATCTACCTATGGTCAACTGATTTTTGACAAGGAGATAAAATCAGTTAGTTGGGAAATAGCCTTTCTTTTTTTTTTTTTTAAGAAATGGTGTCGGCCAAGTTGAAAAACTATCTGCAAATAACTCAAGCAAGATCCACACCTCGCACCATACACAAAAGCCAACTCAAAGTAGATCAAGGAACTAGGAGCAAAACCAATAATTAAAGCTTCGAAGAACTTTAGAAGCCTTAATCCACAACACGAACAGTCTTCCAAGCATCCTAAAAAACTTACAATCAGGAGAGAATAAAATAGATGAATAGGACCTTCTAAGAATCAAATCCCTATGCACATCAAAAAAGTTCTCCAACAGGGTAAAAATAAAAGCTACAGACTGGAAAAGAATATTTGGTAATGACATCCCTGATAAGGGACTTATATCCAGAATTTATAGAATACTCAAGCACCACAACAAGATAAAGGTGAACAACTAATTGCAAAATGGTCACAAGATATAAACAAATACTTCACCAATGAAGACATTCAGATGGCTAACAAATATATGAAGAAATATTCAAAATTCCTAGCCCTTGGTGCAACCACTGTGGAAGGCACTGTGGCAACTTCTCAAAAAGTTGCAAATAGAAATACCATTTGATCCACCACTTCCACTACTGGGAACATAGCCCAAAGAGACCATAACTGACATCCAAGCAGATATATGTACACTCATGTTTATTGCGACTTTGTTCACAATAGCAAGGAGTTGGAAACAACCTAAGTGCCCATCAACAAACGAATGGATAGAGAAGCTGTGGTACTTTCACACAATGGAATACTACGCTTCATTGAGAAAGACAAGGATCTCATGCAATATTATTCAAAATGGGTGAGCCTGGAGGACATTATGCTGAGTGAAATATCTCAGTCACAAAGGGACAAATACTGCATATTGCCATTGTTGTAAAACAGGACTGACATCAGGGTTGGGGGGAGACTGAGAAAGATGGGTTCAATAATGCATACTACATTGAAACAGATGAAGGAGAAAACTATTTAAAAGGGCTATGTGCTTAGGTCTTATTGTCATGACAGGAGTCCCGAATGAAGGCTGCATAGTGGAGTGGACTTGGGAGGAGGGATTTTAAAACAATGGGGGAACTTTTCTTTTACTTTTCAAAGAGAAGAGTGTTCTGGGGGGCGGGGGGACAGGGAGAAAAGTGCAACAATCAATGAATGGAAATCCAAAGTCTCTATAAATTTTCATTAAAGTTAATAAACAAAATTCCTAGTTCTAAGAGAGATGCAAATCAAAATAACGATAAGATATCATCTCAGACCAGTAACAAGAACAAAATTCAACAGAGCAGCAAACAACAAATAATGTTGAGGTTGTGCAGAAGTTGGAACACTTATTAACTGTTGGTGGGAGTGTAAAATAGTGCAGGCACTATGGAAGGCAGTATGGCACTTTCTCAAAAAGTTGGAAATAGAAATACCATTTGACCCAGCAATTCCACTACTGGGAATATACCCTAAAAAAAACAAAAACCAAAAAAAAAAACAGAACTACCACCCAAGCAGATATATGCACACCCATGTTTATTGTGACTTTGTTCACAATAGCAAAGAGTTGGTAACAACTCAAGTGCCCATCAACAAATGAATGGATAGAAAAGCTGTGATGTAGTTACACAATGGAATACTATGCTACAATGAAAAATAAGAAACTCATGAAATATTATACAAAACAGGTGACCGTGGAGGACATTATGCTGAGTGAAATATCTCAATCACAAAAGGACAAACACTGCATAGTGCTACTCTTGTAAAACTGGATTGACATCAGGGTTTGGGGGAACTTAAGAGAAGAGGGAATACATAATGTATACTTCATTGGAACAGATGAGGGAGAGAACTATTTAAAAGGAATATATGATTAGATGTTATTTTTACAACAAGATTACAGAAAAAGAAATTCATAGTAAAGTGGACTGTGGATTTGAGGACTAAGTACACTTGGTCCAAGCCAGAATGTTTTTAATCTCTCATATGCGTGCAAAAATCAGGACAATATGTAAAAATTATTGAGGAGATTGATGTCTTTGAATTGTAGTGTTGGTGAATACTACTGAATATTATTAACATGCACCATGACTGCCAGAAGATGGTTGAAAGGAAAGGAAATATACAACCAGGGTTTGATTAGACATTGAAATTAATTAATTATATTAATAAATTGTAATTAAGGCTGTAACATAAAAGGTCTATGAATGAGTGACTAAAGCACTACTATGATTTGTAAACTTTCACTCAAATAAAATAAATTTAATAAAATACAAACAAACAAATTGCCTTGGGAACAGTATATCCAGAATGATCCTTAGATGAAAGGATGATAAGACTTCTTTTCAAGTACTTAAGGAATGTCACCAAGAGGTCCCTAGAAAGACATCATTCTTTACTAAGAAACAAACAAACAAACAAAAACACCCCTCAAAACCAAAACCACATAAAACTCTTAAGGAGACTGACTGACACAGTAATTATACCAACAAGCTCAAGCACAACAATGTTTGTGAAGATGGTACAGAATCAGACACTGTTTCATTCTGTTTTTCACAGAATTGCTATAAGTCAGAACTTACTAGATGGTACCTAATAACAGTAATTAATTAAGGTATATAAAAGTATGCATATTTTGTTTCATTTATATAAATTAATCCTGCTTTATAATTCAGCTTCTTGATAGGTTCCTTGATAGGTTCTGAGAGAATTTGCTATACAAAACAATGGGGCCTAAAGGTTCACAAATTAGGGTTCACTGAGAACTTTCTGGGTACACTCAATGGGAAGGGAGATTCTAGGAATTTGGTTTAATATACAAGAACATTCTTTCTATTAGAGTTGCCTGATAAAAGAAGGGAGCTCTTGTGATTTAGTGGTAATGAATTGTGATGCCAATGCAAAGGTACACACTTTAAATCCAAAAGCTGTTCCATGGGAGAGAGATATACAGTCCCCTTCTATGTGGTTTCATCTTCTTTGGCTCTAGATGTAGGAGCATATATTTGAATAATATACATGTTAATGAGTCTTCCTTGTATGTGTATAGATATTATCCTATCACTCACAACACTTCGAGACAGAACCTGAAAATAACTTTTTTACTGTGAATGCAACACCGTTCTTCCTCTGTGTTTCATTCCCTGCATAATATACCATATGACTATCTGACTCAAAGTGGCATTGCTGGTCCATCACATCTCACTAATGCCCAGTATGTCAATATTCATGCATTACATTTCATTTTTAACAATTTTCAGTTTTCCAACATTCAATTGGTACCTTCCATGTACCAATTGTTAAACGATGTCTCTTACTGATTTTCCACATTTCAACTGACTTCCAATCTGGGCTCTACCATTACACTATTATAATTGTCCTCTTTGTTTAGTGTTCATAAGATTTCCAAAAGCCTTTTATTTAGGAAGAAGATGGTCCATCTTGCTTCCTAGTCTGTCTTAATCAGGGAACTCCACCCAAACCCATCCACGATGAGAAACCCTTTTGGAACTTGACACACGAGTAGCAAAGATTTCAGTATTACAGCAACCTCAATTAATCTCAGTACAGCAAACTGACAGACAAGTGTTGTATCACTTAAAACATCCTTCTCTCCAAATGCAATTAATATCCTCAGCTTTCAAGAAAATCACAAACACTTACCCATGAGGAATCAGCTAGGCCAAACGAAAAGATCAGTTGCGGGTAGAACCAGATCAACTTTTAAATACAAATGCCAGGCCGCCAGATCCTGTTTGCCTACACAAGAGGCTTCCCAGCAAAGCTGATTGAAAATGAGATTAGATACAGTTAATCAGCTTACTTGAATCCACAATTAACACCCTTGGTATGAGCAGTCAGAAAACACATTGCACTGTGAAAATCTGCACTTAGAGATCTTTCCAAATTATTGAGGAGTAGTGATGTCAGTTTGAGGATTAAGGTGTATCTGATTGAGGCCATAGTCTTTCCTATAACTAGCTATGCATCTGGGACCTCTACAATAAATAAGGAAGACAGAAAAAAAATAATTGACACCTTTGAGCTGTGATATTGGAGAAGAGCACTGAATATCCCATGGACAGCCAAGAGAATGAATGTCTTAGAGATGGTGCAACCAGAGTGCTTTTTGGAGGCAAGAATTATGAAGCTTTGCCTCACATACTTTGGGCATGTTGATAGGAGATGCAATTCTTTGGAGAAGGAAATAATGTTGGGAAGGGTGGAAGAGCAAAGGAGAGGAAGCCGCTCAACCAGATTGATTGACACGGTGACTGCTGCAATGGGCTCTTGTGTGTCAGGAAGTGTGAGGATGGTGCAGGACAGAACAGAGTTCAGATATTTTGTTCATGGGATTGCTATAAGTCATACTAGACTAAAGGGCACATAACAATAACAAAAGTCTGAAAATCTGCTGGAGGGTCAGCTATGAGTTGGTTCCAAACCTAAAGTACACATCAATAACAATAATAGAATGTTCTTTCCTCCACAGTTGAACAAACTCATGTTAAGATTTTATGAATAGAGTTTAACACTGGATAAAGAGTTCGAATAGATCAGTAGTTCTGAAACTGTGTATGGAAAATAACCAGCAAGAATGTTCATAATACAGGTACTCCAGCTCCATTTCAGCCCTCCTGAATCAGGATCTCTGAGTAAAGTCCACTTCAAAAAATTGATTTAGCCTACAACCAGGAGAGAATAAAATAGATGAGTGGTACCTTCTAAGAATGAAATACTTATGCACATCAAGAAAACTTCTCTAAAAGGGTAAAAAGGAAAGCCACAGACCGGGAAAAATATTTGGTAATAATATGTCTGATAAGGGACTTATATCTAGAATTTATATAATACTCCAGCACCTCAACAAGATAAAAGTAAACAACACAATTACACAATGAACACAGGATATGAACAGACACTTCACTAAAGAAGACATTCAGATGGCAAACATACACATAAAAAAATGTCCAAAATCCCTAGCTCTAACAGAGATGCAAATTAAAACAACTATGAGATATCATCTCACCCCAGTCAGAATAGAAAAATTTAACAGAATAGCAAGCAACAAATGCTGGCGAGGTTGTGGAGAAAATGGAACCCTTATTTACTGTTGATGGGAGTGTAAAATGGGGCAACCACTGTGGAAGGCTGTCTGGTGCTCTCTCAAAAAGTTGCAAATAGAAATACCATTTGACCCAGCAATTCCACTACTTGGAATATACCCCAAAGAGACCATAACTGGCATCCAAGCAGATATTTGCACACCCATGTCTATCACAGCTTTGTGCACAAAGCCAAGAGTTGCAAACAACCTAAGTGCCTATCAACAAACGAATGGATAGAGAAGTTGGGGTATATTCACACAATGGAATACTACACTGCATTGGAAAGCAAGGAACTCATGCAATATTGTACAAAATGGGTGACCCTGGAGGACATTATGCTGAGTGAAATATTTCAGTCACAAAAGAACTTATACTGCATAGTGTCACTGTTGTAAAATGGGACTGACATCGGGGTTGGAGGGAGAATGAGAAAGATGGGATAAATAATGTATACTGCATTGAAACAGATGAGGGAGAAAACTGTTTGAAAGGGATATATAATTAGGTATTATTGTCATGACAGGAGTCTAGATTGAAGGCTGCAAAGTGGTCTGGACTTGGAGGGAGGGATTGTACAACAATGAAAGAATTTTTCTTTTACTTTTCAAAGAGAAGAACGAATGGGGGGCTGGGAGAAAAGTGCAACAATGAATGAGTGGAAATCCTAAGTGTCTGTAAATTTCCGTTAAAATTAATAATAATAAAAATATATAAAGAAAAAATAAAACTTTTTCTTTTCATATCACAATCCATTTTTTAAATATGAAAGATATTATGAAATGCTGCATTATACATTTGCTTTGTAGCAGTTATGCATTTGTGACTATTTCTCCCTTCATAAATAAATAGTATTGCAATAAGCTAAAAATACTTCAGCTTTCCAGATAACATTTCACATTAATTCTACAGTATGGTCTACAAAAAAAAGTGTGATAGAGTACAGAAATGACTGATCAAAGAAGATGCAACTAGTTTTAAAACTCCTGCATGATTTCAATTACTGATCAAATATTATCTGCATCAGTTTGGAGTTGCCTCGAGGTTAGACTTGCTTATTTGCATTCTAACAGCTTCATAGACCAAGGTGTCAACAAAGAATGTATATATAATCGTTGGTACACATTTGCTGTGATGCTTGCGTTGCTCTTTGCATTTGAAGCAAATATAGCACTTCCCCCCCTTTACATCTGTTGCCTTATCATGAGGACGTGTTCATGATCATCTGACTAAAATATAGTAGCATATAAATCTATTCCAGGGAAACAACAAACAATATCCCTATTCTCAATTTGATAGCATTCTAGCTTTGAAGAAGTCTTATGGAAATAGACATAGAATCAATCCCTGGTAAAGAGAAAATGAAGGCAAATATTCAGAGTGTGTATGTACTGATTGCAATGTGCTTATAATGTTGAATAATTCTATTACAAATAACACCCAATTACTAGAAAATAATGAAACTCTAAACATTAAGCATTTGGTTAAAAATTATTATATTTTTAATTTAAAATTAATGTTATTATGTGCCATTTGATTGTGACTAACTTGTAGCTGACCCTCTAGTAGGTTTTCAGAGGTAAATCACAAAGGAGGAAACTACCCATCTTTCTCCTTTGGAGCATCTGAACTACCTACCTTTGTTTGATTCAGAAGCCAAAGACTAGGACTAGGACTAAGACAAGACTAAGATTTAAGATTAAGACTAGGACTTGGCTGATTTTAACAAATAAGCCAGTAGAGCTACTTCCAAATATTTTCTCAGATCTCCAAAGAACTGGAGATCAAGAGAAATTAGAACATCTTCTGCTGTTATCTTTTTTAACAAATGGTGAATGACAAACACGTTTTCAGGTGTTTTTGAAATAATAACTCTACATGTGCAATTTCGGATTACTGTAGATTAAAATCAATACTCTCCATCTGCTATATATGCCAAATGATCGCAGAATGCCTGACCAAATAATCAGGTCAAACATTTAACTATCCTTAGTATTAGTATAATTATCATTATGAGTGTATAATATAGCATTCTAATTTCATAAAAATCAGTCTCTGATTATTCCCTGTAAAAAGACTGATACAAAAAATAAAATTTAAAAAAGAAACCATGAAAAAATGGAAAGTCCCCAATCTCATGTTGGGCTATGAATTGTTACATATTGAAACATGTAGTTTCACAAAGATTTATTAAGAATTCTGTAACTAGGCAACTATTTATTTTGAAACATGTAGCGGTTTGGGAAGAGAAAAATTAAATAATCATCTAATAAGTAATTGAAATTATTTTTCTTAGCATGAATAAAAACAATGTGTAATTAACTAGAACATCCCACAATTAGTAATACAGAGTAACATTATGCTTCAGGTGACATTATTTAACCTATAGTTAATTCTATTTTGTTTGACATGCACCTGTGTTAGGTAAGCAAGACATCTATCGTAACAGCTAACAGTGATAGCTGAATCAAGGGGAGAGAAAAGATACAGAAACTGGCAATAGTGAAAGGAGTAGGACTGGGAGGAAAATTTTAACCAAGAAAAGAGGAATTTTCATTTGGTGCTTCAGAACATTACATTCTGTACAGTTTAACAATCACTCATATTCTGATATTACTTCCCTTAGATAATTTTCCATGATTATTCATTGAATCATTGATTAATTAATGAACTATTTCTCTTTCTTTCAACCACAGATAAAGTTCTACCTGTATGTCAGACACTATCTGTAAACAAAGAATAACAGAGATCAATTAGATAACTCCTGTGTGGCATCCGCTTCCTAAATAACATGCCTCCAGAGAACTCTATGAACTTTTATAAATGTTTGATAGCTGTAGAGGGACTTCATGCACTTTATTCATAGGGTCACTATGAGTCGTACAGTGTCTGTAACAATGGGCTCGAGTATGGTGGAGATCTTGAAGATGACATAGTATAGGGCAAGATTCCGATCTATTGTTCACAAGGTCATAATGAATTGTCATTGACTCAGTGGTACCTAACAACAACAAAAGCTCCTTGGGTATGATGGTGCCACTGTTGTAGAATGAGGCTGGCATTGGGGTGGGGGTAAGAGTGAGAAAAACTGGATGAAATATGTTTACGGCATTGAAGTCTATGGGGGAGAGAATAGTCTAAAAGTATTATATTTTAGGGCATTATTTTTGTCGTAGGAGTACGCAATGGGGGTTGTAGAGTGGATTATATTTGCGGCTAGGGGGTGGGGTTTGGGGAGGTGCGGGGGGGATTGTGTACCAATGAGGGAGTTTTTCTTTTGCTTTTCAAGGAGAGGAGCAAATGGGGGGGAGGGGGTTTGTGCGGGGAGAAAGGTGCAACAATGAATGAATGGAATCCCAATATCTCTGTAGATGTTCATTGAAATGAAAAATAAACAACCTAAATTTAAAAAAAAAAAAAAACAACTCATTCCTGTCAGGTTATAACTAACCCTTAGCTCCCCCTCTAGTGGGTTTTCAGATTCTATAAATCACACAGGAAGAGATTGTGCCTCTTTCTTCTTTGGAGCAACTGGTAAATTGAACCACCTGTCTTTGAATTGGCAGTACAACCCTCAGCTAAGCAACTGGATTTTCAAAAAAAACCTGAAAGTCTTTGACTTTGAGTCATAATTAACTCCTAGATGAGTCTCCCTGGTCATCTGGTGGAGTTTCAGCACCAGCTGCTCCGTGGGTGAAGGATGAACAGTTTCCTCTCATGCAATTTACTGTCTCTAAAAACCCACTAGAGGGTAAGCTGTGGGTTGGTTCCGACTAGATGACATACAACAGCTAATTGCATGAGAATAAATTGTCATCCTTATTCACAGTCCAACTTTCAGGTGCATAAGAAGTAACTGAAAAGATCATTATTTGGACCAGGTGCACATTAGTATTTATTTATATATTTTGTTAAATTATGCTTCATTCATGTATAATTTTTTCACTCCCTCCCTCCACCCACGAAACTTTTTGATCCTCTGATTTCCCTCTCCCCCCCACCCTGGGACCCCAACCCCTCTCCTCTCTCTGTATATCCATACATATCTCACTGGTTTTTATCCTTCTGTTTTACAATAAGTGTCTTATACAGTGTTTGTTCTTATGCACTTGAGTTAGTTCAATTGATCAATGGTCAACAAGGAAATAAAAACCTATCAATTTGGAAGCAGGAATGGCATCCATTTCCTAAACAACATGCCTCCAGAATATCTATGAGCGTTTATAAATGTCGATAGTTATAGAGGGCTTTCAGGCCTTTTGTTCATAGGGTCTCTATGAGTCATGCTTGACTCGAAGGCAATCAACAACAACAAATAGGGAAATGAAAACATCTTCAACAAATGGTACTGGGAAAAGTAGAATGCTACCTGCAGAAAGCTGAAATAAGATCCACATCTCACATCATAAACAAAAAGAAACTAAAGATATATCAGAGACATTGGGGTAAAGCCCCAAATCATAAATACAATGAGACAAAATGTGATGAAACTTAGAAGGCCTAACCTATGGTATAAATAAGTTGGCATATATAGCCAGAAATGCACACTAAGGATGGGATAATATTGATGAATAGGACATTCTAAAGATTAGGTTACTGTATGCATCATAAAATTTTTCAGATAGGGTGAAAAGAAATACAATTGACTGCGGGGGGGGGGAACATTTAGCAGTGACATCTCAGATAAGGATCTCATAATGAAAATTTACAGAATACTATAGGGAGTCCATAAGAAAAAGTCTGATAAATTAATTACAAAACAGGCAAAAGATATGGAAAAACCTTTCACAAAGAAGACATTCAGATGGCCAACAGACACATGAAGAAATGCTCAAAATCACTGGCAATAAGAGAGATGTAAATCAAAATTATAATGAGAGATCATCTCACCCCAGGAGCAGTAGCAAAGTTTAACAGGACAATAAGCAATAGATGTTGGGGACGGTGTAGCGAGATCGGAACTCTCATACACTCTTGGGGGGACTGTAAAATGGTACAACTACTGTGGAAGGCAGTGTTGTGTGTCCTCAAAAAGCTAAATATAGAAATTCCATATGACCTAGCTATTCTACTGTTAGGAATATATCCAAAGGAAAACAGAATTGAGATACAAATGGAGCTTTGAACACCGATGTTCATAGCAGCATTATTCACAATCGCAAGAAAATGAAAACAGTCCAAAAGTCCATCAAGAATCAAATGGATTGAGAAACTGGTACATTCACACAATAGAATACTATTCAGCACTCAGGAGCAGCCATTTTGAAAAATGTATTTATTTTTAAAGTCTATTTTATTGTTTTTGTTCAGACATTCCTCTAGGTCTTATAGCCCTCGTGTACAAGTTGCCGTCCTTCGGTCACTTGTGGTTGCTATGAGGCTGAACACTGTGACACGGATGTGTCAAATGTGTTAATGGTTGGCTACCCAATGCGGACTGAGAGTGGGGTGGAGCTCCCCGATTGAACAAGCGTGGAAGGAGGAGTGGCGTCCACTTCCATAATAGCTTGCCTCCGGAAACCCTATGAACTTGGAAAGAGGATGAAAGGCACCCAAGCGTCAAGGACT
>NW_006399999.1:292006-293793 GCF_000299155.1 Elephantulus edwardii
GGAGGGACGGGTCCTTGGAGAGGGACATCATGCTTGGGAGGGTGGAGGGACAGCGCAGGAGGGGAAGACCCTCTATGAGATGGACTGATTCGGTGACTGGGGTAATCAGGATGGGTGTATCAGAGGCAGTTCAGTTGGCGCAGGATAGAGCAGGGTTTAGGGCTGTTGTGCATATAGGGTCGCTATGAGTCAGAAACGACTCGACAGCACATAACAACAACAACAAAAGTTTACAAATCACATCGAATTTTTTTCAGACAACCGTTCGTAGGCATTAATTATTACAGGCTGATGCAGTTATTACAATTATTACGATATCTAAGCACACCCCTATTGAATACAGCTATTCCCTTCATCCACTCTCCCTGTTTAAGAAAATTTTATTTCCTTTTCTATTCACTGCACTTTCATTTCATCTGTATTGTATGTACTGTTCCAGATTATGAATTGCAGGACTGACATCATTGATTTTTAGCACTTTGGAGAGGTATTTGATAGTAAATATTATCAGTGCATCACATCTTTTGATTTACGGATCCTAGTAAAATGAAGTTGTTGACAACTTCAATCTTCTTATCATGAGATTGACTATTGGTTCAATGGCAAGGATTTTTTTCCCTTCATTTTGAGATGTAATCCATATTGAAGAGTCTTTAATCATCTGCAGTAAGTGCACCAAATCTACTTTCAGTAAGCAAGGTTATGCACAACACAGGTTGTTGAGTCTACCTCCAATCCTGGTGCAACATTCTCCTTAATAGAGTATAGCTTCATTATTAGTTTGCTCAGCACACTGATTGAATAGGTAGGGAGAAAATATACAACCTGGCACAATTATTTCCTGATTTTAAACCATGCAGCATTTGGTCACTCATTCTATTCAGACAATTGCATCTTGGTCTGTGGATAGGTTTCACATGAGCACAATTACTTGTTCTAGGACTACATTCTTCTCAATGCTAGCCATCATCTCTTATGATCCATACAGCAAAATATCTTTGCATAGTCAAATACAAATATACATGTTTCTAGTATTCTTTGCTTTCAGCCAAGATTCATCTGACATAAGTAATGATATCTTTCACTGCATGGCCTATTCTGAATCCAGCTTCAATTTCTGGTAGTTTCTAGGAGATGTAATATATCCATATTTTTTATAATCTTCAGAAATATTTTAATTGCGTAAGATATTAATGATATGGTTTGATAATTTCTACATTCTATTGGATCAAATTTGGGGGGAATAAGAACAAATATGGATCTCTTCTAATCACTTGGCGACAAAGCTGTCTTTCACATTTCTTGGCGTAGACTAGTGAGCATGTCCAGGGCTGAATCTTTTTGTTGAAAGATATCAACTTGTGTTCTATCAATTCTTGAGTCCTTATTGTTCTATCAATTCCTTCAGTAAAGTTCAAATATTTCCTTTGTTACCATTGGTTCTTAATCACATGCTACTTCTTGAAATGTTTTAGTGTTGACCAATTATTTTTGGCACAGAAACTCTGTATATTCTTTCTATTTTATTTTGATACTTCCTTCATCACTCAAGATTTTGCCAATAGACTCCTTCAATATTGCAACTAGAGGCTTGATTTTTTCAGTTCTTTCAGCTTGAAAAATGTCAAAATGTTCTTCTCTTTAATTTTCTAACTCCAGAACATTGTGCATTTTGTTATAATACTTTCCTTTGTCTTCTTTTATTTTTTTTTACTTTTCTCTTTTTTAAAATAATTTTAATGAGCATTTACAGAGATTTTGGATTTCCATTCATTCATTGCTGCACT
>NW_006399999.1:294458-296235 GCF_000299155.1 Elephantulus edwardii
TACACTCCCACTAACAGTGGATAAAGGTTCCAGTTTCTCCACAACCTCGCCAGCATTTGTTGCTTGCTGTTCTGTTAAATTTTGCTATTCTGACTGGGGTGAGATGATATCACATAGTTGTTTTGTCCTTTGTCTTCTTGCACTACAATTTGAAATCTTGTGTTCATCTCCTTTGCCTCAGCACTTCCCCCATTGTTTTTTACTCTAAATATGGTTTTCTCAGTGCAGTTTTCAAATATTTTTTCTGATATTCATTTTGGTCTTATTTTTCCTCCCCTGCCTTTTAAAATAGCATGGTATGCCTCTAATAAAAAGGTTATGATTCTCTGGCAGTTCAAATTCACCTGGGGCTATATAAGATGGACAGTATCTTTCTGTTAAGATTTACAGCCTCAATAATCTGATGGAGGGTAGTCATAAATCAGAATAAAGTGTATAATAGTGAGACTTTTGTATACAGGCTTATCTTAAACTAAGCATAGGTGAATCCAAACACACCCGGTAGTAATTTCCAGTTTCAGGATTCATAATTGGAATAGACATATTCAACAATTAGTAGAACTCCCACGTTCAGCACCTAATATGTGCAGTAAATTATACCTGGTAGGAGATACCATTAAAACTGTCTGTAGTCTCCTGCCCAGACCACACCTCTGCCTAGACCAGACCCCTTGCCTAGACGACTGCATGAAAACTGCTGTGCTGTCCTGTACCAGAAGCATCAACACCACAAGCCATTTCTTTTCTGAAAACCAACTCAGCACCCAGGTCCTCCCAGAGAAAGTACTTTAAAATTTCTTGCCATAGACTGGTGTGCATGTCCAGGGCTGAATCTTTATGTTGGAAGATATCAACTTGTATTCCATCAATTCTTGAGGCCTTATTGTTTTATCAATTCCTTCAGTACAGTTTGAATTTCTTAATTTCTTACCATTGGTTCTTAATCATATGCTACTTCTTGAAATATTTAGTGCTGACCAATTCTGTTTTTTAATAAATTTTAATGAACATTTACAGAGACTTTGAATTTTCATTCATTCATTCATTGTTGTGTTTTTCTCCCTACCCATTCCTCCCAGTCAGGTTGCTCTTCTCTTTGAAAAGTAAAAGAAAAATTATTTCATTGGTGTACAATCAATTCCTCACCCCTCAGTATACTCTACTGTGCAGTCTTCATTCTGAACTCTTGTCATGACCATAATACCCAATCATATATCGCTTTTAAACAGTTCTCCCTCTTCTGTTTCAATGCAGTATACATAATTTATCCAATCTTTCTCAGTCTCACCCCAACCCTGATGTCAGTCCCATTCTACAACAGTGGTACTATGCAGTATTTGTGCTTTTGAGACTGAGATATTTCACTCAGCATAATGTTCTCCAGAGTAACCTATTTTGAATAATATTTCATGAGTTCTTTGTTTTTCTTTTTCCCCCCTTTTCTCTTCTTTTTTTTTCTAAAAATTTTTTATTTTTTTCTACAGAGGTTATGGATTTCCATTCATTCATTGCTGCAATTTTCTCCCTGCCCACCCCTCCCCACCAGCTCACTTTCCCCTCTGAAGAGAGAGGAAAAAAAAAGAAAGAAAAAATATTCCTTCATTAGTATACAATTCCCACATCCCTTCCCCCCAACCCCCACCCCAAGTACACTTCTCCATACAACATTAATTCTGGATTCCTGTGCTAACCATAATACTCAATCAAATATCACTTCTAATCTGTTATTTCCCTCATCTGTTTCAATACAATATACATAATTTATCCAGTTTTTTCC
>NW_006399999.1:301885-313867 GCF_000299155.1 Elephantulus edwardii
TAAAGTACTCTCTGGTATCCTCACTACACAGGTTGCTATTCCTCTGGCTCTTGTGCTCTCCACCTCTGCCATCTTCCTGTCCCCCGAGTTCTTTGTTTTTCAACGCAGCATAGTGTTCCATTGTGGGAAAATACCAGAACTTCTCTATCCATTCGATTGTTGATGAGCACTTAGGTTGTTTCCAACTCTTTGCTATTGTGAAAAAAGCTGCAATAGACATGGGTGTGCTTATACCTCCCTGGGCGGCACTTCTGTTTTTTTTAGGTTATATTCCCAGGAGTGGAATTGCCGGGTCAAATGGTATTTCTATTTGCAACTTTTTGAGAGAGCACCAGACAGCCTTCCATAGCGGTTGCACCATTTTATACTCCCACAAACAGGGAATAAAGGTTCCAGTTTCTTAGCAACCTCACCAGCATTTCATGTTTGCTACTCTGTAAAATTTTGCCATTCTTACTGTGGTGAGATGATATCTCACAGTTGTTTTGATTTTCATCTCTCTTTAGAGCTGGAAATTTTGAACATTTCTTCATGTATTTGTTTGCCATCTGAATGTCTTCTGTGAGGAAGTGTCTGTTCATATCCTCTGCCCATTTCTCAACTGGGTTATTTACCTTTATCTTGTTGTGGTGCTCAAGTATTTTATAAATTCTGGATATAAGTCCCCTATCTGACATGTCATTACCAAATACTTTTTCCCAGTCTGTGGCTTCCCTTTTTACCCTGTTGGAGAAGTTTTTAGATGTGCATAGAAAGAAATTTTATTCTTAGAAGGTCCCATTCATCTATTTGATCTTCTCCTGGTTGTAGGTTTTTCAGGATACTTGGAAGGCTGTTTATGTTGTAGATTAGGACTTCAAGAGTTCTCCCAAGCTTTTCTTTAAAAGGACGTTAATAGTCCTTTGTTTTAGTCCTAGGTCCATGATCCACTTTTAGTTGGTTTTTGTGTATGGAGTGAGGTGTGGATTTTGCTTGAGTTTTCTCCAGATAGTTTTCTGATTTTGACAATACCGTTTGTTTAAAAACTGTCATTTCCCCACTTAACTGATTTCATCTCATTGTCAAAATTCAGTTGACCATAGGCAGATGGGCTGATTTCTGTATTTTCTATTCTATTCCATTGATCTATGTGTCTGTATTTATACCAGAACAATGCTGTCTTGAACACGACAACAGTGTAGTAGGATTTGAAATCAGGGAGTAAGATGCCTCCGACTTTGTTTCTCTTTTTAAGGAGTGCTTTGCTTATTCGGGATCTCTTTCCATTCCAAAGGAAAGTAGAGATTGCCTTTTCTGTCACATTGAAGAATGGAATTGTTATTTGTATTGGGATTGCATTAAATATGTAATTTGCCTTTGGTAGTATTGTCATTTTCACAATATTGAGTCTTCCTATCCATGAGAAAAAGATATTCTTCCACTTCTCCAAGTCTCTTTTTGGTTCTTGTAGTAATGTTTTGTAATTTTCTTTGAATAGATCTTTTGTGTTTCTGGTTAGGTTTACTCCCAATAATTAAATCTTGTGATTAGCTATTGTGAAGGATATTGGTTTTTTGTGTTATTTTTTAGCTCCAGCTCTGTGTTTTCTTTGTCACTGCCAAGAAACCCAAATGATTTTTGTATGTTGGTCTTGTGTCCTGCCACATTGCTGAATTGGTTAACTATGTCCAGTAGTTTTCTTGCTGGGTCTTTAGGGTTTTCTAAATATACTGTCACATCATCTGCATAGAGAGATAATGTTGCCTACTCTTTGCAAAATTGGATACCTCTTATTTCCTTCTTTTGTGTTATTGCTATTGCTAAGACTTCCAATGCCATATTGAATAGTAGAGGTGATATTGGGCATCCTTGCCAGTTTCCTGTTCTCAACAGGAAGGCCTTTAATCTCTTTGGTGTCTCTCTGGAGACTAAGGTGCTTCTGATACAGGCTGTCGTCTTTGCAATCACTTGTTGTGCATGAGAGTGTTGGATAATGACTACGGAGGATAGGAGAATTGATGCCTTTGAGCTGTGGTGCTGGAGAAGAGCATTGAATGGACCATGGACTGCTAAGAAAACAAAGAGATTCATCCACGAGAGGGTTAAACTGGGCTGCTCCTTGGAGGCCAGGATCCTGAGACTTTGTCTGACATACTTTGGACATGTTGTAAGGAGAGACTGGTCCTTGGAGAGTGACATCATACTTGTGAGGGTGGAGGAACGGCATAGGAGGGGAAGGCCCTCTATGAGGTGGATTGATTCAGTGACTGGGGTAATAGGAGTGGGTGTATCGGAAACAATGAGATTGGTACAGGACAGAGCAAAGTTTAGGGCTGTTGTATATAGGATCACTGTGAGTCGCAAGTGACTCGACGGCACATAACAACAACTATTGAGAACAATATTTGCTTTCGGGTTTGTGTATATACTTTTTACTATGTTGAAGAAATCCCCCTCCAATCCTATTTTGCTTAGTGTTTTAATCAGGAAAGGTGTTGGATTTTGTCAAAGGCGTTTTCTGCATCAAGTGATAGGATCATGTTTTTCTTGTTCTTTCCTTTGTTAATATGATGAATTACATTAATTGTTTTTCTTATATTGAACCATTCTGGTCTACCTGTTATGAGACCCACTTGGTCGTGGTGAATTAATTTTTTGATGTAATATTGGATTTTATTGGCCAGGATTTTATTCAGAATTTTTGCATTTATGTTCATGAGAGATATTGGCTTATAGTTTTCTATTTTGTTAGTGTCTTACCTGGCTTTGGTATCAAGGATATGTATGCATCATAGAATGAGTCTGGGAGAATTTCATCTTTTTCTATTTTCTGAAATGGTTTATGTAGAATTGGTGACAGTTCTTCTCTGAATGTTTGATAAAATTCACTTGTGAAATGATCTGGTCCAGGGCGTTTTTTTGGCTGGAAGTTGTTGTATTACTTTTCTATTTCTTCCTTTTTAATGGGTCTGTTCAGGTCATCAATTTCGGTTGGTGTCACTTTAGGTAGATTGTGAATTTCTAAGTATTTGTACATTTCCTCTAGGTTTTCATATTTGTTTGAGAACAGTTTTCCATAATATTTCCTTGTTAGTCTTTTTATTTTACTTGGTTCTGTTGTGATGTTGCCCGTTTCATCTTTTATTTGGATTATTTGTGTCTTTTCCTTTGTTAGCTGTGCTAGTGATTTGTCATTTTTATTGACCTTTTCAAAAACCCAACTCTTAGTTTTGTTGATGGTTTCAGTTTCTTTTCTGTTTCTATTTCTTTACTATTTCTCTTCTTCTTTTTCAATTCTTTCCTATTTCATTTATTTCTGCCCTAATTTTTATAATTTCAGTTTTGTTAGAGCATGTCAGGTTTTCTTGCTGTTCTTTTTCAATTTTTTTGAGATGTTGGGCTAGAGAATCAATGGTCATTTTTTCCTGCCTTTTGATGTTTTTGCTTATTGCTATAAATTGACCTCTGGTTACTGCTTTAGCTGTTTTCCAGAGGTTTTAGTAAGTTGTGTTTTCATTGTCATTTGTTTCAAGAAACTTTTTATTTCATTTTTTATTTCTTCTTGTACCAACTCATGTTAAAGCAAGGTATTGTTCAACTTCCAAATGTATAGTTATTTCTCCCTTATCCTCTTAGTATTAATTTCTAATTTTGTAGCATTGTGATCTGAGAAGTTTCTCTATATGATTTCTATGTTTTTTAATTCATTGATTCTTGCCTTGTTGCCCAAGATGTGATTTATTCTGGAAAACTTTCTATGCACATTGGAGAAGAAGGTATGCTGTGCTTTTTTGTGGTATATTAGTCTATAAATATCTATGAGATTGAGGTGGTTGACTGTGTGGTTTAATTCTTCAGCATCTCTGTTGGGTTTCTTTCTGGTAGTTCTATCTTTTTTTGAAAGTAGTGTATTGAAGTCTACAACCATTATCTATAGTAGTGTTGTCTATGTCCTTTTTTAGTTTTGTTAATATTTGTTTTATGTATTTTGCAGCTCTATCTTCTGGTGCATAGATATTTATTATTGTTATGTCCTCATGTTCTATTGGCCCTTTAAGTATTATGTAGTGACATTCCTTGTCCTTTGTCATGGTTTTTGAATTCAATTTTATTTTATCAGAGATTAATTTCCTTACTCCTGGTTTTTTTCTGGATGCCATTTGCTTGGTATATTTTTCCCCACCCTTTTATTATTAGTCTTTATCTTCACTTTTCAGACTGCATATTGATGGATTTTGTTTTGTTATCCAATCTGCTAGTCTTCTTCTTTTCAATGGTGCATTTAAACCATACACATTCAGTGTGATTATTGAGAGGTAGGGTTTTATTTCTATCATTGTGTTGACTTCTTTTTAGTGTTATTGCTAGTTACTTTGGTCCATCCTGCTTTCTGTGGCACCTCTGTAAGTAGGACGTATCTCTGTGTTTACTGCAATGCTGGTCTTATTTTTACAAACTCCTTTAAGGTTTTTTCTTCCCCCAGGTAATATCTAGATCTCTCCTTAATATTTGATGGACAATTTTTCTGGGTACAATATTTTTGGTTGACAGTTGTGTTCTTTGAGTGTTTTTGATATATGTCGTTCCACTGTCTTCTTGCTCGCATGGTTTCTGCTGAGTAATTGGCACTTAGTCTTATCTGCTCTTTCTTATAGGTTACTCTTTTTTTTTCCTTCACTGCTTTCACAATGTCTCCTTACTTTTGGTTCTGGCAAATTTTACTATGCTATGTCTTGGTGCTTTTCTTTTGGGGTCTATTCTATCGATGTTCACTCGGCTTCTTGAATATATATTCTCTCATTCTTCTTTATACCTGAGAAGTTTTCTTCTGGTAAGTCTTCCACAACTTTTTCAGTGCCTTTACTTGCTTCTTCCTGTTCTGGAATTCCAATAATGTGCATGTTATTTCTCTTGATGGTATCCCACATTATTATTACGTTTTCTTCTTTTTCCTTCCTTTTTTATTCTGCTTTTTGTTCTAACAGAACAGTGGTGACAATTTTATCTTCAATTTCACTGATTCTGTTTTCCATCTCTTTAACTCTGTTCCTATGTCCCTCCATCATGTTGACAGCCTGACAGCCTCTGAAACATTGGACTTCATATTTTGGATCATGGTCTCTTGTATTTACAGATCTTCTAATGCCTCAGTTGTTGGTGTGTGTGTGTGTGTGTTAAGCTCTTCCTGGTTTTTGCTTTCAGTGTCTTGCAATTCTTCAAGTTTATCTATTTTTCCTGTGTACCTCTGTGAATTTCTGAACCAAAGCAAGTGTCCATTCACGGCCAGTGAAAGTGACCTCTTCTGTTGAATAATTGTTACAGCTAAGTCAGAGCAAGATGCTCCGGATTAAAGACAGTTAGTTAACTGGAACTGAGATGTGAGAGTAAGGGGGAGGGGGAAGCAGGTGGGGTAGGCACAAGCACAAGTCTATGCCGGGTGGTGAGAGGGCAGGGGGAGCAGGCACAAACATTGATGTATGCTGTATGGCTTGTGCCTGGTGAGGTTAGCTGTCCAGGTGGGCGATG
This sequence comes from Elephantulus edwardii, assembly GCF_000299155.1. NCBI lineage: Eukaryota > Metazoa > Chordata > Mammalia > Macroscelidea > Macroscelididae > Elephantulus > Elephantulus edwardii. The sequence goes on from NW_006399999.1 coordinate 307,391, forward strand.
GGCACGTGGGAAGACCTCTCTCAGTCTGCAGCTTTCCCACTTGCTCCTGGAGGGGAGGGGAGGGGGTTTCCTGCCTGGGTATGGATGCGCAGGAACCTCACTTGGGTTACAGGTGTCTTCCTGGTGCCCAGCAAGGCTAGTTTCCGGATGGGCAATCACCAGTTTTCAACTGTCCCCCTGATGCCCAGTTGGGCTACCTGCCTGAGTAAGGATGCGAGGGTACCCATGCAAGAAACTCACTCAGTTTGTAGATGTCCTGTTACCACTTACAGGGCTACTTGGCATTGTGGGGACTCGCAGGGACCTCACTCAGGTTGCAGCTGTACATCTCATGTCTGGTAGGGCTGGCTTCCAGGTAGTCATGAGTGAGTACTTCAGTGAGGTTGCAGATGTCCGTCCGGCAGGGTCGCAGAGGGGGCTGACGGTCAACAAATTATTTTTTGTTATAGAAATGCTGTATATTCTGTTTTTTATGCTTCCTTCATCATTTAAAATTTTATCTATAGATTCCTGCAGTATTTGAACCAGAGGCTTACTTTTTTCAGTTCTTTTAACTTGAAAAATGCCAAAATGTTCTTCCGTTTTATTTTCTAACTCCAGAACATTGTGCATTTTGGTATAATGCCTTGATTTGTCTTCTCACACTACTATTTGAAATCTTCTGTTAATCTCCTTTAATTCAGCATTGACCCTTCTTTTTCAGGTATTTTGAAGAATGGAGAAATCCACATTCAGGAATCACAGAGAACACAAAATAGACTAGACCCCAAAAGAAAAAGATCAAGACATAGTCAAATTCTCCAAATTAAATTTTAAGAAGACATAACCTTGGTCAAACTTTATGCACCAAATGGTAGACCTGCAAAATACATAAAACAATGGTTAATAGAACTGAAGGAATAGACAGCACCACAACAGTGGTCGGAGATTTCAACACACCACTATCACCAAAGAATAGGTCAACTCAAAAGTAACTCAACAAAGATGCAGAAGATCTAAACTATGCAATCAGCTAACTTGACCTTGTATATGTATTCATGTTACTGCACTCAACTAAAACTCAATTCACTTTCTTCTCAAGTACACAGAGTACATTCTCCAGAACCGATCAAAGAAACCTCAACAACCTCAAAACACTGAAATAATACAAAGTATATTCTCAGACTACAATGCCATAAAATTAGAAATTAACCACAGAAGAGTAAAGCTTACAAAACCACCCAAGAGGAATCTAAATAATTTTCTTCTAGAACATAATTGGATTATAAAAGAAATAAAGAAGAAATTTTTTAAAAAGTTCCTTGAAACAAATGGTAATGAAAATACAACTTACCAAAACATTTGGGACACAGTTAAGGCAATACTCATGGGACAGTTTATAGCAATAAAAAAGGAAGAAAGAAAAAGAATCAATAATGTGACTTGACACCTTCAGAAAATTAAACAACAACATCAATATAATCCTATAGCCTCTAGAAGACATTATAAGGACAAGAGCTGAAATCAATAAGATAGAAAACAGAAAAACAGTTGAAACCAGCAATAAGATCAGGAGCTGATTTTTCAAAAGGGTTAATAAAATTGACAAACCACTGGCAAACATAACATAAGGGAAAAAAGAGAAGATACAGATAACTCTATTAAAAAATTATAGAAGTGACATAACAACAGAACCATAGAAAATTACACCAATAATATAAAAATAATACGAAAAGCGAAATAAACTCTGATAAATTAAAAAACCTAGAGGAAATGGACAAATTCCTTGAAACACATCCCATACGCAGATTGACAAGGACAGATAAGAATACTGAACAGATTTTTCACAAAGGAAGACATTAAAAAGGATATAAAAAGACTTCCCCATAAGAAAAGTCTGCTGAGTTCTACAAAACATCAATAGAGATTTTTTAACACCAATTCTACTTAAATTATGTCAATGAATTGGAAAAGAAGGAATACTTCCAGAGTCATTTTATGAAGAAAGCATAATCCTAATATCAAAACCAGGCAAAGATATTAACAAGAAAGAAAATTATAGACCAATATATTTCGTGAATATTGATGTAAACATCCTTAACGTTAACAAAATTACAGCTAATAAAATCCAAAAGCACATCCAAAAAATAATTCGCCATGACCAATTGGGATTCATAACAGTTATGCAAGGATGGTTTGAAATAAAAAAAATCAAAGTAATTCACTATATTAACAAAAAGATTAATAAGAACCATATGATCTTAGCAATTGATGCAGAAAAGCCATTTGACAAAATACAACACCCGTTCCTGATAAAGACACTTTGCAAAATTGGAATAGAAGAAAATTTCCTCAATATAGCGAAAAGTGTATATGCAAAACCAAAAGCCAACATCATTCTCAATGGAGAAAAACTAAAAGCATTTTCCTTGTGAACGGGGACCAGACAAGAATGCCCATAGTCACAACTTATATTTAATATTGCATTGGATGTGTTTCCTATGGTGATACAACAAGAGAAAGAAATAAAAGGCATCTAGATGATCAAAGAGATGGTTCAACTGTTGGTATATGCAGATGATATAATAGTACACATATAAAACCCTGAAGACTCAACAAAAACACCTGAGTTAGAAGGCCAATTTAGTAGAGTGGCAGGATATAAGGTCAATATCCAAAACCCAGTAGGATTCCTCTAGAGTACCAAAGAGAACACAAAGAAGGAAATCATGAAACCAATACCATTTACAACACCCAACCACAAATTGAGATACTTGGGAGTGAACCTAACTAGAGATACAAAAGCCCTATACAAAGAAAACTACAAAGCATTTCTGCAAAACACAATAAAAGACCTAAATAAATAGAAAAATGTGCCCTGTCCATGGATAGAAAGACTCAATATCATTAAAATGGCAATCTTACCAAAAGCAATCTTCATGTTTAATGCAACCCAAATTCATTTTTCAAGGAGATCGAATGGGAAATTGCCAATTTTATTTGTAGAGGCAAGAGACTCTGAATAAGCAAAACACTTCTGAGAAACAAAACTGGGGTGGGAGGCATAGCACTCCCTGAACTCAAAACCTACTATAGAGGAGTAATAACCAAAACAACATGATACTGGTACAATGACAAACACATAGACCAATGTAACAGAATTGAGAACACAAAAATAGACCCAGCTATCTATGGTCAACTGATTGTTGACAAGAACATCAAAGATATCAAATGGGGAAATGGCAACCTTTTCAACAAATGAGGCTGGCAAAACTGAACTTTCACCTGTACAAATCTGAAACAGGATCCACAACTCATCCCATACACAAAAATCAACTCATGGTGGACCAGAGATCTGGGAGTAAAGCCCAAACCCATAAAGTTCATAAGAGACAAACTGGGATCAAGCTTAGGTGGCTTAGCTTATGGTATAAAGAGAATGCCAAGTACAGTCAGAAATGCACAGTCTGAAGAGGATAAACTTGATGCATGGAACCTTCTTAAGAGTAAATCCCTGTGTTCATCAAAACGTTTTTCCAACAGGGAGAAAAGAGAACCTACATACTGGGAGCAAACATTTGGTAATACCATTTCAGACAAGAGTCTCATCACGAAAGTTTACAGAATACTCCTGGGTCTTCACAAGAAAAAGACTGATAACACAATTACAAAATGGGCAAAAGACATCTAAAGAATTTTCACAGAGGAAGATATTTGGATGGTCAACACACACACACACACACACACACACACACACACACACAAATGCTCCAAATTACTGGCAATAAGAGACATGCAAATCAAAACCATAATTAGGTACCATCTCATTCCAGTAACAGTGGCAAAGTTTAGCAGGACAGCAAGTAATAAATGTTGGAGAGGATGTGGCAAGATAGGATCTCTCATACATTGTTTGTGGGATTGTAAAATGGTACAACCATTCTGGAAGGCAATTTGGCACTTCCCCAAAAAGCTGAACATAGACATTTCATATGACCAAGCTATTCTACTACTTGAACTATATCCCAAGAAAATAAGAACTGAGGCATAACAGAGACTTTTACACCAATATTCATAGCAGCTTTATTCACCATCTCAAGAAGATGGAAACAGCCCAGATGTCCAACCACAATTGAAAGGATTGAGAAGTTGTCGTACTTTCATGCAATGGAATACTATGCAGCACACAAGAACAAACATTTTGTAAATTATTAACTAACTTGGGAGGTACTGGAGAGCATTATGCCAAATGAACTAATTCAGTCCCTTAAGGAAAAATATTGTATAAAAACATTATTTTTGAATGAGTACAAAGATGCAGAAGGTGGGGAGAGAGGGTGGAAGCAGAGGGATGAGGATGTGTGGGGGTGGAGGTGGGGATTAATGATGAGGTTGTTCAATTTGATGAGTTTGGGAGTGAGGAAAATTGCAAGAATCTAGTCTGAAAAACAATGCACACAAATTTTGAAAAGAAACTAGTATAAGTAAAGAAAATGAAAATAATTTTAAGAAAAGATAATAAAAAACTGACAGCAGTAGCATTGAAACATCTTATGGGCACCTTCATGAAGGATAGCAGTGAATAGAAATTATCTTAATGGGCACAACTTTGAGCACTGTTTCTGATTCAATTTGCTTCAAGGAATAAATCTCCAGATGTTTGATTGTATACTGGTTTGTGGGTAGTTAGCTGGATGATCAGGGAATTGGAAGCAATATGATTGAATTGTTAACAAGAAGGTAAGAGGAAGAGTTCTGTGGACATATCTTTCCAAACGGGCCAGTGGAGTGATGATATTTATATCTCATGTGAACATTCAGGCAGAAAAATATTTTAATTAAAAATGGATGCTGTTGTTGTATATTGTCAAATTAGAATCGACCCACAGCTAATACTCCAGTGGGTTTTCAGAGGCAGTTAATTGCACAAGAGGAGATTGCCCATCCTTCTCTTACAGAGCAGGTGGTGGATTTGAACTACGTGCAGCACATTTTCTTACTAGTAAGCCTTCAGAGCTCCCTAGTAAGTGAATAAGAAGAGCTCCCTAGTAAGTGAGTAAAATCACATAGTCTACGAAAATCAATGGTTTCTCCATACGTCATTCCTGTCATTGCCCAAAAAAGTAAAGTATATGTGGTGGCAGGAATGAAGGTTATGCATGGACTCAGCAATGTGGACTTTCACTTATCAATATTGATTTGGCTACTATCATTGGTGAGTGCTCAATCCGCCAGAAGCAGAGACCAATATTGAGTTCCTCATCAAGAACCATTTTTTTTTTTTTACAATCAGCCAGCAACTTGTTGACAGGTCAATTATTTTAGACATTATTTTATCATCAAAAGGGTGTGTACCAATGAGGGAGTTTTTCTTTTGCTTTTCAAGGAGAGGAGCAAAAGGGAGGGGGGAGGGGTTTGTGCGGGGATAAGGGTGCAACAATGAATGAATGGAATCCCAAAAAATCTCCGTAGATGTTCATTGAAATGAAAAATAAACAACCTAAACTAAAAAAAAAAAAAAAGGTAGGGTTTTGTTCTTACTGGAATAGACATTCTGGGTTCACATTTACCTTTGCTGCATGCAATGCTTCCTTTAAGACTACCATCTGTGGACTTACAGAATGCCTTATCCAATAATCATGATATTCCACACAGCAGTGACTGTTTCAAGGCACTCGATTCACAGCAAATTAAAAAGGGCAATGAGCCTATGTTTATGGGATTCACTGACATTATGTTCTTTATCATTCTGAAGTCCTGACTTGACAGAATGATGAAATGGCCTTCTAAAGAAACAACTGTATTGCCACCTAGTTAATAATGCTGTGCAAAGTTGGAGCAGTGTTCTCCAGTATGCTATATATGTTCTAATCCAGTCTTCGCTGTATAAAGCTATTTTCTTAATGTCCAAGATTCATGGGTACAGGAACCAAGGTTTGGAAGTGGGAGTGGCATCACTCATCTAATGATCTAAAAGAAGTTGTTTTGTTTCCTATCTCTGTGACTCAATGCTCTTCATACCTGGAGGTCTTAGTTCTAAACTGGGGAATATTCTCATTTGGAGACACAATACTGATTTCATTGAACTGGAAATTAAGAATGAAACCTGACCACTTTAGACAAGTGAATGAGTTACAGAATTGGTTGGTGTGCTACATTCTGATTTCTCAGAAGAAATTTTTTTGATATTATATAACAAGAGTATGTCAAGAGAATGCAGTATAAATCCTTTTTTATAGAATAAGTATGAATATTCAAGGGGAGGGGGAGAGTGGAAGAAGAGGAGTGAGGATGGGCTGAGGGAGGGAGTGTTAATCATAGAGTTGCACATTCAATGGGTGGGTGAAGTGAAGGAAATGGGAAGGATCTTCTGTGAAAAACAATGTATTCAAATTTTGTAAGTACCCAAGCAGATATATGCACACCTATGTTTATTGCAGCTTTGTTCACAATAGCAAGGAGTTGGAAACAACCTAAGTGCCCATCAACAAACGAATG
>NW_006399999.1:315041-315677 GCF_000299155.1 Elephantulus edwardii
CAGTATAAAACAAAATTTAAAAAAATAACAGGATGGTCCTTAGAATATTTCTAACAGACACTATGTTATTGGAAAACTAAAGTAATCCAATTGCAATATGATTATTTTTTAATTACTTTATTTACAAAATTCTAATACAATTTCTTTCAATTTCCTTCACCCTCCCCCCACCCAACAAATTGTACAACCCTCTTCCTCCTGTACATCCACATCCCTCTGCTTTCAGCCTCTCCCACCCCTCCTGGATGCTTATGCTCATTCACAATAATGGTTTTATACAATATTTGTCTTTGTGGGACGGAGTTAGTTCACTCAGCATAATGCTGTCCTGTTCCTGCCAAGTTAGGTAATAATTTACAGTCATTGCTCCTGTGTGCCGTATAGTATTCCATTGTGTGAATGAACCATAGTTTCTCCATCCATTTGTTTGTGGTTGGACATTTGGGTTGTTTCCACGTTCTTGCGATGGTGAATAATGTTGCTATGAACATTGGTGTACAATATGATTATTAATGGTCTGTTCTTGTTGTTGTTATGTGCAATCGAGTCGCTTGCGACTCATAGAGACCCTATGTACAACAGCCCTAAACTCTGCTCTGTCCTGTGCCAATCGCACTGTCTCTGACACTCCCATCC
>NW_006399999.1:316654-319137 GCF_000299155.1 Elephantulus edwardii
AATCTTGCTTGCATGTGAAATCAGTGAGATTGTTCTGTAGTTTCCACACTCTGTTGGGTCACCTTTCTTTGGGATAGGAACAAATATAGATCTCTTTCAGACAGTTGGCCAAGTGGTTGTTGCCTAGATCATTAAAAAATAAATGAGTCACTTCACCAAATGGAAAAAACCCCAAACTCAAAACATAGCTAGATGAGGTGTGCTCCTGAGTATAAGGGGAATATGGAATGGGTGATGAAAAGTAAATATAAATATCAACTACAGATATGGAACTAGTTTCAGAAACAAGGACTTTTAAATATAAGTCACAGTTCTTCCTAATTTTGTATTTTCCAGGATGAGGGCTTAGCTTCCAGTCCTTTTTCTAATACTCTAAGTGTGGACTGTTGTTCATAGGGTTTTTTAAAGGACTTGTTGCCGGTTATACCTAGAATTCTGGAGAACAGCTACTTGGTCAGCTGACTGGAAGAGATCTATATTTTTTCCCATTCCTAAAAAAGGTGATTCCTTAGACTGTGGAAATCATTGAACAATGTCACTAATATTACATGTGAGCAAAATCTTGCTGGAGATTATCCAAAAGCAACTATAATATCAACAGAGAACTGCCAGAAATACAAGCTAGGTTTAGAAGACGTTGGGGTACTAAGAATATCATTGTCAATGTCAGATGGTTCATGGCTGACAGCAGAGAGTAACAGAAGAATGCCTGTTTGTGTTTTATTGACTATGCAAAAGTATTTGTCTGTGTAGATCACACCAAATTGGGGCTAACATTGAAAAGAATGGGAGTGTCAGAACATTTGATTGTTCTTATTCAAAAGCTTATACCTACACCAGGGAGATGTCATATCAAGAAAGATGTGTCCTTCCTCCATAATTTTTCAAACTATATGCAGAACAGATTGTTAAAGAGGCTAGAATTTATGAGGAGAAATGTGGCATCAGGATTGGAGGAAGACTCATCAACAACCTGCATTATGCTGATGACACAAACTTGCTTGGCAAAACTGAAGAGAACTTGAAGTATTCATTGTAGAAGGTCAACTATTACAGTAGTCAATATGGATTACATCTCAACATCAAGAAAACAAAGATTCTCACCTTTGGGCCAGTTGGCAACATCACCCTAGATGGAGAAAAGATTGTGGTTGTTAACAGTTTGATCTTGCTTAATTCTACAATCAACATTCTTGGAACCAGCACTCAGGAAATCAAAAGACAAGTTGCTTTAGGAAAGTCTAGTGTCAAAGACCTCTCAGGAGTGACAAAGAGCAAGGATGTCAGTCTAGAAACTAAGATGCACCTGATTCAGGCCATGGTCTTCTCCATTGCTTGCTATGCATCTGAAAGCTGAACAGTAACTGAGGATGACTGAAGGAGAAATGATGCCTTTGAGTTGTGGTGCCAGAAAAGAATACTGAAAATACTATGGGCTGACAAGTGAACAAATAGATCTGACCTAGAGAGAGTGAAACCAAGTTGCTCCTTAGAGGCAAGGATATTTAAATCCACCTCACACACTTTGGTCATGCTGCCTGGAGGGACCAGTCCTTGGAGAAGGACTTCATGGTTTGAAAGATAGAGAGTATAGTGCAGGAGAAGAAGATCCTTGGTGAGATGGATTGACACAGTGCCTATGGCAAAGGAGACAGATTTGTCACAGACAGTGAAATTGCCTCAGGAAAGGGCAAGTTCCAGGGCTAATTATAGAGTTCCTGTGAGCCCAGTTGGCTCAGTGGCACATAACAACAACAACATATGGGTTGAGGTGGGGATTGGTGGCCAAACAGACATATCTAGGGTAAATAATGCGGGAGATTCAGAAGTCATATACTGGAACTTTTCAGACTTCATTTATTAAAATATTACAGACTCCTCTTTTTTAAAACTGCCTTGAGTCTGATTATATCTACATAGATATCTGTATCCACTAAATATACATAAAAAAGCTTTTAGTTTGTCTTTGAATTTTCAAATATAAAATGCATAGATCAATCTAGATTTTAAAAGCATGGATCCAAGGTATTATTTATCAAATAACAAATTGATAATTTCTTATTGAAAACAGGAAATTGGTTTTGAAAATAGTTTCCATAGAATTTTTTAGTAATCTTATAAAGACATCCTAGAATTTGTCTAAGATATAGAGAGATTTTGTTGGGGGGTAGGGGGAGAAACCCAGACATGCAACATTTTAAAATGATTTATTTTTTATGTTTATTTTTTACAATATTCTAATTCAAATGCAGATTATAAGTTGGAATTTGAGAACATTAAAATGATATCGGAAAGGTTAATGTTAAGCCAGAAACTATTGTTGCAAAGGTAGAAGAATTTACATTAGGTCACATAAAAAAGACAGGACTTTGGCGGGCTGCCCTCGGCCCCCAGCTCGGGGCAGGCCGTCGCGGCCCTCTGCCCGGGGCGGGCTGTCCTCAGCCCCCGGCCCGGGATGAGCCGTCGCAGACCCCTGCCCGGGG
>NW_006399999.1:319417-332168 GCF_000299155.1 Elephantulus edwardii
TTTAATTACTATTGGAAAATGCTTGTCATTCCTCTGTAGCATCTGGTCCCCACTGGACCCTCATCATTTCCTTCACCTGCTCCCCCCACCGACCAAACTGTGCAGCTCTGCAACTGCATCCTGGCCCATTCTCACCCTTCTGCCCCCAACCCTCACCTCCTTGTACCACCAATATGTTTTTCCCAATAAAAAAATATTTAAAAAAAAGACAGGACTCTACAGATTAGATTAGAAAACAAAGCCCATCAACATCAGGAGAAAGACAGATTCAAAATCAGAGGCTGGAGAAAAATATAACAAGCAAATTTCACACACCAAAAGCAGGAGTGGCAATACTAATCGCCAATAAAATCAACTCAGGATGAAAATTACAATAAGGAAATGCAATATGTAATGATGAAAGGTAATCATTAGATCTACCTACAATAGATCAAGAAGGCATTGGAGGAATGTTGCATTTGCCCAGGGTCTGATCACTCCTTAAAGAAATTTGGTAATATCTGAGGCAAGCAGACCAGACAATTAGATCCTGATAAGGCTCTGTGCCTGATCACAGAAGCCCCCACCAGAGTTAACTACAAGATCCCCCTCCAAATTCCAAGCAAAATACCATCTTTCAGAGTCTTCCCTTAAACCTCTTATAAAAAAGAACTTCCCTTGACAGTCTGAGCTCCATTTTGACCTTGTCAACACAGTTGGAGTCCCCCTCAGACCACACAATAAAAACCTGTTCATTTCTTGGAACAAGCTTCTTTCTCTCTCTTGCTCTCAGCTCTTTTTTCTATCTAACAAGTACAACCTTGGTAAACATCTATGCACCAAAGAACAGACCTGCAAAATATATAAAATAACATTTAACAGAACTGAAGAAAGAAATAGCACCACAATAGTGTTAAGAGACTTCAACACAGCACTATCATCAAAGGAAAGGTCAACTCAAAAGAAACTTAACAAAGATGCAGAAGACTAAACTATATAATCAGCCAACTTGACTTTGTGGATGTATTCAGGGTACCGCATCCAATTCAAACTCAATTCACTTTCCTTCCAAGTGCACATTCTCTAGAACTGATCACATATTAGGACACAAAGCAAGCCTGGACAAATTAAAAAACAAAACAAAACACTGAAATTACACAAAGTATCTTCTTAGACCACAATGCCATGAGACTAAAAATTAATGACAAGAAATAAAGGTTATAAAACCACTCACTTGGAAGCTAAACATTACCCTGCTAGAACAAGATTGGGGTATATAAGAAATAAATAATGAAATTAAAAAGTTCCTTGCAACAAATGAAAACTAAATTGCAACATACCAAAACCTCTGGGATGCAGGTAAGGCACACACAATAATAAGGAATAAACAGGAAACATTAATGATCTAATTCGGTATCTATATAAAACATAAAAAGAACAACAGTCTAATCCTATAAGCTCTAGAATAAAGGAAATAAAAAGAACAAGTGCTGAAATCAATGAGAGAGAAAACAGAAAAACAATTGATACCATCAACAAGACTAGGAGCTGATTTTTTGAAAGTGTGAATAAAATCAACAAACCATTGGCAAACTTGAGAGAGAGAGAGAGAGAGAGAGACAGAGAGAGAAGACACAAATAATTCAATTAATAAATTATAGAGGTGACATCACAACAGAACCAAATAAATTTAAATCTATAATATCGGAATATATGAAAAGTTATACTCTAATATAGATGAGAGATTAAGACACATCTGATCCAGGCCAAGACCTTCATAATTTCATGCTATGTATTAGATAGCTGCACAATGACTAAGGATGAGAGAAGAATTGATGTCTTTGACCTGTGATCCTGGAGCGTAGTATTGAACATACCATGGACAACTTGGAAAGGGTGAAACCAAGTTTCTCCTTGGAGGCAAGGATTTTGAAGCTCTGTTTCACATTCTTTGGGCACATGGCCAGGAGGAACCAATTCTTGGAGGAGGACATCATGCTTGGAAGGGTGGAGGGACAGTACATGAGAGGAAGACGTCAGAAGAGATAGATTGACACTGTAACTGAGGCAATGGAATTAAGTGTGTTAGACTCAGTGACTGACTGAGAATAGGGTGGACTTCAGAACTATTGTATATCAGTCACGCGACTTTATGGTACATAACAACAACATACTCTGGCAAATTTGAAAACCTACAGGTTTCATACCCTATGCAGATTGAAACAGACAGTTATATAACACTTAAACACAAGAGGAAATTGAACAAGTCATAAAAAAGGTTCCAGTAAGAAAAAGCCCTGGACCAGGTGGCTTCATGGCTGAATTCTACCAAACATTCAGAAAATATTTACCACCAATTCTATTTAAACTATTTTTAAAAAATGGAAAAAGAAAGAATGCTCCCAAAGTCATACTATGAAGCAATCACAACCCCAACACAAAAAACAGACAAAGATATTACTGGACAAGGAAACTATAGACCAATATTTATCATGAGTATAGAAACACAAATCCTTAACAAAACTCTGACCAAAAGAATCCGACAGCACATTAGAAAGATAATTCATCATGACTAAGTGAGATTCCTAACAGCTGTACCAGGTTGGTTCACCGTAAGAAAAAAAAATAATCAGTGTAAATCATCACATTTAAAAAAGCAAATAAATAACAAGAACCACACTATACTTGCAATTGATGCAGAAAAGGCATTTGACAAAATCCAATACATCTCCCTGATAAAAACACTCAGCAAAATAGGAATGGAATGGAATTTCCTCAACATAGTCAATGGAGAAAATTTAAAAGAATTTTCTCAATTCTCAATGGAATTTTCTCCATTTCTCAATGGAGAAAGTCTAAAAGAATTTTCTTTGTTAATGGCGACCAGACAAGGACGCCCACTGCCACCACTCCTATTTAATATTGTACTAGAAGTACTTCTACGGTAATATGACAGAGGAGGAAATAAAAGGAATCCAGGTGGGCAAAGAGATGGTGAAACTGTCTTTATATGCAGATGATATGATAGTGTACACAGAAAACCCCAAGGACTCAACAAAAATACTGTTAGAGCTTGTGGACCAATTTAACAGAGCAGCAGGATACAAGATCAGCATACAAAAGTCAGTGGGAGTCCCATATAGTAATGAAATAAAAAACCACAGAGAAGGAAAATAAGAAAGGAATACCAATTACAATGGACAACCACAAGCTGAGATATTTAGAAATTAACCTAACTAAAAATACTTCTAAAAGAAATAATAAAAGCCCTAAAGAAACTGAAAAATGTTCCCTGTTCATGAATAGGAAGACTCAATTAAGTGAAAATGACAATCCTACTAAAAGCAATTGACATGTTTGTCTCAATTCCAATCCGAATACCAAATTCATTTTTTGGAGACAGAAAACACAGTTTGGCAAGCTTATTTGGAGAAGAGACCAAGAATAGGCAAAGCACTTCTGAAAAACAACAATGAAGTGGGAGGCATAGCACTCCCTGATTTCAAAACCTATTATACAGCTGTAATAAGCAAAATAGCATAGCACTGCTATAATGACAGGCACATAAACCAATGGAATAGTGTCAAGAACCTAGAAATTAATCTATCTATCTATGGTCAACTGATATTCAACAAGGAAACAAAACTTATCAAATGGGGAAATGACTCTTGAACAAATGGTGCTAATAAAACTGGACTGTTACCTGTAGAAAACTGAAGTGAGATCCACACCTAACACCATACACAAAAATCAACTCAAAGTGGATCAGAGACCTAGGGGTAAATCCAAAAACCATAAACAGCATAAGAGACAAAGTAGGACCAAGCATAGAAGGACTAGCTTGACGAGGCTGACAAACCAGGAGAGTGTAAAATTGATGAATGGGACCTTCTACCGATTAAATCCTTGTGCACATAAAACATTTTTTATCCCAAGAAGGAGAAAAGACCCCAGTAACAGTGGCAAAGTTTAACATGACAGCAAGCAATAAATGTTAGAGAAAATGTGGAGATAGGAACTCTCATATACTGTTGGTAGGATCTAAAATTGTACAAACACTCTGGAAGGTAGTTTGGCATTTCCTCAAAGAGCTGAATATAGGAATTCCATATGACTCAGCTATTCCGATGCTCGAAATACACACTGGGGGACTTAGTGCTGAGACACAAAAAGTGATTTGTACACCAGTGTTCACAGCAGCATTATTCACCATCACAAGAACATGGAAACGGCCCATATATCCAACCACAATAAAATGGATTGAGAAATTGTGGAACATTCACATGATGGAATACTATGCAGCACTCAAGAGTAATAGTTTGAAAAATTACTATGTAATTTGGGAGACACTGGAGAGCATTATGCTGAGTGAACTAACTCAGTCTCATAAGGACAAATACTGCATAAGACCATTATTTTAAAAATAGAAGGATAACCAGTAAAACATGTCTGGGGATTCCAGAGGGAAGGGGATAAGTAGATAAGGATGACATGGGCCTGGAGAAAATCATAGGGTCATTCAATTTGGTAGGTAAAAGGAGATGTATGCAAATAAATATAATATAAAATTAGATTAAAAAAAAAGAAAAAAATACTAGACTGTAGAACTCTGTGAGTGACACATGAGATAACGACTTCTTTACTAGAAAAGAAACTGAGTGGAATTTCAAATGTTTATAGCAATACTATAAAGCATAATGAAGAGTTCTAAATCTTTTCATTTTATTGCTGTGAAGACTAAGAGTTTCACATGAACATACATCTCTCTAGATTGCTTTATATTGCACCTATTCTCCTAAATATATTGCTCAAAGCCCTTACACAGGAAGAACACAATAACTTCAAATATATTTGAAGGCTCCTGAATCTCCCCAAAGCTTTATCTTATCCAATATTTAATTTCTTATTCTATGCCAAAATATTATGGCTGCACATTGCAAGGTTTTAGAAAAGCTTTCTCAACTGTCTGTGCATCTATCTAGAGCTACTAGAGAAATTTTTCCAAGGGAATGAAAATTAAAAAATCTCCTCTGAATTATATTGGCTGTGATATATCCAATTGTTTAAATGACTATTGGGTGATGGCACAAGAGAAGGAGAAACATTGCAGATAGTCAGCAAAGGGATCAATGAAAAATATAATTTATTTCAAGGATTAATTTATTTCTTTATTCAAATGTGAGATGACTTCCTAATACATGCCAACTATTAGGGAAATATTCACAAAACTGTCAAGAATGTGACAAGATGTTGCAATAAATGGCATTGATCAATTGTAAGTAAGGTTATAAAACAAAATGCTTATGAATGGTTGGATGAAAATTAATTTAAAAAAGACATAGTGCAAAGTTAGACATCATGCTGGGAAAAGCAAAGGGTTAGAGAAAGAGGACTCTAAACAAGATGGACTGACACAGGGAGTGTCACAACAACTTTGAACATATCAGAGATTGTTAGGATGGTACAGAACAGGACAAGGATAAGATCAGTTGTTCTCGTCCTTGTCAACCCACTGGCATATAATAAAAACATGAAGTTGGACAATTAATCAAAAGTCAATTCATTGTATTAGGGAGCTCTGGTGGCCTAGTGGCAAAAAACTGCACTGTAATCCCAAAAGTATGTGGTTCAAATCCATGAGATGCTCTGCTGGAGGACGGGCAATCTCCTCCTGTACCAGTCAGATCTGATTTGACGGTACACATACACAAAATAATAATAACAATTAAAAAGTCAATTTATTGTATTAAAACCCAAAACACTCCAAAAGCTATCTTTGCTTTTCTTTCTCCTGATTCTTCCAACTTCATTCTCACGTTACCCATTGTGCTGAAACAGAAATCGTGCCTTACTGAAAACAATCTGTAAAGTGAATTATTAGCAAAGAGTTTAACAAACTTCTTTTAATAGGAAATTAGAATTTGAAAATGGTAACTTTTTTTTAAAAGTCAGTATAATACAGATGCCTATGTTGTTATTGCTCCTATTATGTGTTATGGAATTGGAACCAATTCATAGCTGACTCTCCAGTGGGTTTTCAGAGACATTAAATTGCATGGGAGAAGATTGCTGGTCCTTCTTCCATGGAGAAACTATTGGATTTGAACAGTGTTCTTTTGGGATTTCAGCACAACTTCTTAACACTAGGCCACCAGAGATTCCTATAGATATCTATGATGCCATTTATTTCCAACAATCTTAAATACAACAAGAAAACATATTTTAAAATTGATGCAAAAACATTTCAAATATTTCAAGTTATTTTCTTCTTTCTCTTCCATTCTACTTTCCCTCTTTGTTTTCTGATTACTCTTAATAATATTACATTACTATTACATTAGTATAGTATATTACAGTTATATTTAATTGCTTCATATGAATGTTAAATCTGTACAATAAACAAGGACAACAGAAGAAAAACGGATGACTTTGCATCCTAGTGTTGGCAAAGAATATTTAATATACTACAGACTGCCAAAAAGAATAAATTTTTCTAGGAAGAAGTATCATCAATCAATATGCTTCTTAGAAGCAAGGATTATGAGATTTCATCTTACATACTTTGAGCACCAGGAGTAGCCAGTCCCTGGGAAAAGAAGATATTTTTCATGGTAAAATAGAGAGTCATAGAAAAAGAGTTACTGAGATAGATTGGCATAGTGGCTACAACAATGACCTCAGACGTAGTAGAAATGGTGAGGGTGGTGCAGAACTGGGCAGTGCTTGATTTTGTGCTACATAGGCTTGCTATTAGTGGCAACTGATTTTATGGTGTCTAGCAACAATAACAGTACTTACATAGTTATTGTATCATTTATCATTCTACATTAACTTAGTATTTACTGAGTTAGAACAGTACACTGACAGAGAAATGCCAGTAATTCTAGCTGGATTTAGAAGAGACAGTGACACCAGGGATATCATTGTCGATATCAAATGGATATCTATACCAGAGATATAATTGTAATATCAAATATAGATAGACGATAGATAGATAGATAGATAGATAGATAGATAGATAGATAGATAGACAAAAGTATTTAGATGTTACATACATACATGCATACATGCTGATTTACATAAAAAGTTCATAAAGTTCATATACATTGTTTTTCACACTGGACCTTTCCTCTTTTCTTTACCAATTCTTCTCTCCACTCATCAAATTATATGACCCTATGTTTATGGCATACTATCAGGTGAAATCCAGGTATATAACCTGCGTTTATGTCTCTTAAAAAATGTATTTGCTATGAATAAGCTATTGATTGTGCAAAATTCGATCATTCTCTCTCCAGCTCCATTTCTGTCACCGAGTCCATGTTTTCCAAATACTGAATCTTCCTCTTTGTTCCCGACTTTTGCATTCCAGTCACCCAATTTTATCAATGCATCTTGTTTGCATGTTTGATCAATCTCCGATTGTAAAAGTTGGTTAAAATCTTCTATCTCCTCTTCCTTGGCTCTGGTTGTTGGTGCATATATTTGAATGATAGTGGTATTCACTGGACTTCCTTGTATGCGTATAGATATTATCCTGTCACTGACAATATTGTACTTCAAGACAGATCTAACAATGACTTTTTTAACTATGAAAGCAACTCCATTTTTCCTCACCTTTTCATCTCCAGAGTAATATATCATATGGTCATCCGACTCAAAATGCCCCATGCCAGTCCATCTCATCTCACCAATGCCTAGGATGTCAATATTTATGCACTCCATTTCTTCCTTAACAATATCTAATTTTCCTACATTCATGGTTCTCACATTCCATGTCCCAGTCACCAGTGTCTGCTTACAACTGTTCCTCTTCCTTTGTATTTCCATACTTGACAACTCAACCTCCTTTGCCGTTTCTGTTATCTAAATGTGTTCTGTTGTACATAGGGTTTTCAGAGGCCTGCTATTTCAGAAGTGGATGGCCAATCCTTCTTCCTAGTCTGTTTTAACGTGAATGTTCAGATTTAGAGAAGTATCAGACAGACCAGCAAGTTAAAGGTATATCCCTTATTGCGGACTTAACTTTCGTGTGAGTGTTGTCCCTGCCTTTCTCACACGCATCTTTACCCACTTATTTCCCTGCTACACCATCCACCAGGATACCCATCCACTTCTACCCACTCCCTTCCCACATAACAACAACAACAACATGTTTATGGCCCTGCCCCTCGTCGGACCTTTTCAATCTGTATGCAGAACAGATCATTTGTGAAGCAGGGCTTTATGAGGAAGAGTATGACATCAAGATTGGAGGAAGACTCATCAACAACCTACAATATGCAACCTTGCTTGCTGAAACTGAAGAGATCCAGAAGCACTTGCTGAAAAAGGTCAAGGACTGTTCAATCTGTATGCATAGGAAATCATTAGAGAAGCTGAACTTTAAGAAGAATGTGGCATTAGAGTCAGAGAAAGATGTATCAACAACTTGCATTATGCAGATGACACAGCCTTGCTTTTTGAAGGGCTGAGGACTTGAAGTGTTTGCGGTAGAAGATTAAAGACTACAGTCATCAGTATGGATTCCATCACAACACCAAAAAGACAAAAATCCTCACCACTAGATCAATAGAAACATCATTATAGATGGAGAAATTATAAGTTATCAACAACATTATTTTACTTGGATCCAAAATAAACACTTTTAATATGGATAGGCAAGAGATCAAAAGGTATATTGAATCCGGAAAATCTGCTGTTGAGGACTTCTTCAAGGTGCTAAGAAGCAACGTTAGTTTAAAGACTAAGGTATCCCTGATTCAAGCCAGGGTATTATCAATTACTTCTTATGCATCTTAAAGATTGACAAAGAGTAAGAATGGCGTAAGAAGATTGATGTCTTTGAGTTAAGATGTTGGAGAATAGTACTGAATATCCTATGGACTGGCAAAATTACAAATATGTCTTGGACAGTGTGCAAACAGGGCGCTCTGTTGAGGCAAAGATGGTGAAACCTTGTCTCATATTCTATGTATTTTGTTAGGAAGAGCTAATTCTTAGAAAAAGACATAGTGCTTGGAAGGTGGAGGGTCAGTGAAAGAGAGGAAAACACTCAGCATGGTGAACTGACACAGTGACTGTAAAAATGAGCTACAGTATATCAGAGATGGTGAGGATGGCACAGGATAGGATAAGGTTCAAATTCATTGTTCATAGCATCGTTATGAGTTGAATAACAACAACACATATGTGTCTTTCCTAGCCTTAAGTTATACAGTGATGAATAAAGCACACATTGATCTTTTATTTGTAAATGGACTTAACTTAAAACAAACAAACAAATTTTTACATCAATGAATCATTACAGTGTGACCGTGAAATGAATTATCAAACCTAGCAGAGTACATGTGGAAAGAATGATGGGGGCGGGGAAGGTTGGTGTTAGAATAGTTGTTGTTCTTATGTGCCATTGAGTCGACTACAAGTCATAGTGACCCTGTGCACAATAGCTCTGAATCCTGCCCTATCTGGAGTCAGTCTCACTCTCTCTGACACACCTACCTTCATTACTCCAGTTACTGTGTCAATCCATGTATATACCAAAGAAGGAATTTTTCTTCTGCTTTTCAAAGAGAGGAGCGAACTGGGGGGTGGGGGGTGGAGGGCTGGGCAGGGAGAAAAGAGCAACAATGAATGAAAATCCAAAATATCTCTAAATGTTCATTAAAATTAATAAAATAAAGTTTAAAATAAAGAGGTGTTCCTCTCCTGCCCTGTTTTCTTGATATTTTCAAGCATGGTATCCTTCTTCAAAGACTGATCCCTCCTGGCTATGACCAAAGTGTGTCAGGCAGAGCTTCAAAATCCTTCCCTCCAAGGAACAGCTTGTCATCACCTTCTCCAGGACAGACCTGTTAGTTCTCTTGGCAGTTTATGGTATGTTCAATACTTTTCTCCAGCATCACAACTCAAATGCATCACTTCTTCTGTTATCCTTGGTCACTTTCCAGCTCTTTGATGCCTAGCAAGTAATTGTGAAGATCAGGGCCTGGATCGGGTGCACCTTAGTCTCTAGATTGACATCCTTGCTCTTCAGAACTCTGGAGAGGAATTCCTTTCAAAAATATTTGAGAACGTACAGGCATTTTACGTTCACCTCATACATATCATCTAGTGGTAAATGTCCCTTTTTCTTATGAATGTAGACAATCTCTGAAGCTATTAGTACATTACTTAGTCTAATATTTAAAAAGTATCTGGGGATTAGAATGTAGACAGTACTTGGGAGAGGCATTGTTCTCTATATCCACCTTGAAGGACTTTTAAAAATTTTCTTCAGGTTCAATCTGAACCAGCACATGAGTAATTGATGGTCTGTTTCATAGTCAACACCTTCTGTGGTCTTGGTTGCTGATAGTGATCTTCTCCAGTGATTTCTTCCACAGAAGTAGTCAATATGATTCCTATGCAGTCCATAAGGTCCATACATAAAGTAATTGTTTGTGATTTTTTAAAATGGTATTTGTGTTGAATCAATAATTGAATGTAAAAAATTTGATCAGTCTATTTCCAGCCTCATTTCTGTTACCAAGTCTGTACTTTCCAATTATTCCTCCTTACTCCTTGTTCTCAACCTTGTATTAAAATCATCAGTTATCATTAGTACATCTTGATTGAACATTTGTTCAATTTTTGACTACAAAATATGATAAAAATACTTCAATGTCCTCCTCTTTGGGTTTAACTGTTGGTGTATGTATTTGAGTAATGGCCATATTAATAAATGTTCCTAGTATGTGTACGGATACAGGAAGATTTGTTAATATAACTGTTACTCAAATATGTGTACCTATCGCTCACAACATTATACTTCAGGATAGAACTTGAAATTTCTTCTTTTTTAACTATGACTGCAACTCCATTCTTACTCTGTTTTTCACTCCTGGCATAGAATACCATGCAATTGTCTGTTTAAAAGTGGCAAAACCCAGTCCATTTCATCTCATTAATGCCTAGAGAATTATTCCATTTCATCACACTAGGGAGCTCTCGTGGTCTAGCTGAAATGCAATCCCAAAGGCAAGTTAGTTGTAGAAGAGTGGCAATCTCCTCCTATGTGATTAGCTGCTTCTGAAAATGTTCTGGAGGATAAGTTATGGGCAAGTTCTGACTCAGTGGTACACGACAACAACAACAATGCCTAGAAAGTCAAGGTTGATGCATTCAATTTCATTTTTTACAACTTCTAGTTTTCTATCATTCATACTTCATGCACTCCTGTTTCAGCTATTAATGAATGTTTGTAGCCATTTCTCCTCATTTGGAAGGACTTCTAATCTTGTATCTCCATATCCTTTCAATCTATATGCAGAAGAGATCATTTGAGAAACTGGGGTATATGAGGAGGAATGTGGCATCAGGATTGGAGGAAGATTCATCAACAACCTAAGTTATGCATATGACTCAACCCTGCCTGCCGAAAATGAGGAGGATCTGAAGTGCTTGCTGCAGAAGTTAAGGGACTGCAGCCTTCAATGTGGATAGAAGCTCAACATCAAGGAAAGAAAGAGTTTCACCACTTAGCCAATTGGCAGCATTATGATAGATGGTGAAGAGATTGAGATTGTTACCAGCTTTAGTTTGCTTGGCTCAACAATCAACACTCTTGGAGTTTTGAATATACCATGAGCTGCCAGGAGAACAAACAGGTTCGTCCAAAACCATGAGCTGCCAGGAGAACAAACAGGTTTGTCCTAGAGAAGGTGAAGGCAGCCTGCTCCTTGGAGGCAAGAATTCTGAGGCTTCATCTGACATATTTTGGGCATGTTGTAAGTAGGGACCAGTCAGTCCTTGGAGAAGGACATCAATACTTGGAAGGGTGGAAGAATGGAGAAATAGAGTCCATTGATGAGATGTATTGATACAGTGACTGGAGTAATGAGGGTAGGTGTGCTGGAGACAGTAAAGTTGGCACAGGATAGAGCAGGTTTCAGGGTTGTTGTAATGGGTCGCTACGAGTCACAAATGACTTGATGGCACATAACAGCACCACAACTCAAAGGCACTGATTCTTCTTATGTTATCCTTAGTAATTGTCCAGCTATCTCATGCACAGCAAGTTACTGCACAGATTATGGCATGGATTAGGCACAACTTAGTCTCTAGACTGATATAGTTGCTTTTCAGTAGTCTGGAGAGGATCCTGACGGCAGATTTTCCCAATGCAATTAATCTTCTGATTTCCTGACTGCTAGTGTCAAGAGTGTTGATTGTAGAGCCGAGCAAGCCGTAATTGTTAACAACCTCAATATTTTCTCCATCTATCATAATGCTGCCAATGGCTCAGTGGTGAGAATCTTTGTCTTCTTGATGTTGAGCTTGAAACCATAGTGAAAAGTATACATGCAAAACCAAGAGCCAATATCATTCTCAACGGAGAAAGACTAAAACCATTTTCCTTGAGAACAGGAATCAGACAAGGATGTCCACTGTCACCACTTCTACCAATATTGTATTGAGAGTAATTGCTTGGGTAATACAGCAAGAGAAGGAAACAAAAGGCATCCAGATCTAATTAAGCTATTGCTATATATTATACTGTACACAGAAACCCCCAAGTACTCAACAGAAAAGGGAAAAAAAAGCATAGCTGGTTGACAAATTTGGTAGAGTGACAGGATTTAACATCAATATCTGAAAATCACTAGGATTCTCTTCCAAAGAGAATTCAGACAAGAAACCAATAAAGCAATGCCATTTATAATACCCAAACACAAATAGAGATACTTGGGAGTGAACCTAACTTCTTGTTGTTGTTGTTGTTGTTGTT
>NW_006399999.1:334116-335198 GCF_000299155.1 Elephantulus edwardii
CCCCGCCGGGCGGCTGGGCCGTGGCGCGGCTGGAGGGCCGAGAGTTCGAGTACCTGATGAAGAAGCGCTCAGTGACCATCGGGCGCAACTCGTCGCAGGGCTCGGTGGACGTGAGCATGGGCCACTGGAGCTTCATCTCCCGGCGCCACCTGGAGATCTTCACGCCCCCGGGCGGCGGTCATGGCGGGCCCCCGGAGCCACCCGCGCAGCCTCGGCCCGACCCGGGCGCTGGCGGCGACTTCTACCTGCGCTGCCTCGGCAAGAACGGTGTGTTCCTGGATGGCGTGTTCCAGAGGCGCGGGGCCCCGCCCTGCAGCTGCCGCGCGTGTGCACGTTCCGGTTCCCCAGCACGAACATCAACATAACTTTCACTGCCCTATCCAGCGAACGCAGGGAGAAGCAGGAGGCTCCTGCATCCCCCGTAAAGCCTGTGCAGCCCCAGATCTCGCCCTTGACCATCAACATTCCAGACTCCATGGCCCACCTCATCAGTCCCCTGCCATTCCCAACAGGCACCATCAGCGCTGCCAACTCCTGCCCGTCCAGACCCCGTGGGGCTGGGTCTTCGGGATACAAGGTGGGCCATGGGATACCAGCTGACCTCAACTTAATGGCTGACAACTCACAGCCCGAGAATGAGAAGGAGACCTCAGGTGGAGACAGCCCAAAGGATGACTCGAAGCCTCCATACTCCTATGCGCAGCTCATTGTACAAGCAATCACAATGGCCCCCGATAAGCAGCTCACCCTCAATGTGATCTACACGCACATCACCAAGAACTACCCTTACTACAGGACCGCAGACAAAGGCTGGCAGAATTCGATCCGCCACAACCTCTCTCTGAACCGTTACTTCATCAAAGTCCCATGTTCCCAGGAGGAACCAGGCAAAGGGTCCTTCTGGAGGATAGATCCCGCCTCTGACAGCAAGCTGATGGAGCAGGCCTTCCGAAAGAGACGGCCACGGGGCGTGCCTTGCTTCAGAACCCCCCTGGGGCCCCTGTCCTCCAGGAGTGCGCCGGCTTCTCCCAACCACGCGGGCGTGCTGTCTGCTCACTCCAGTGGGGCACAGACCCCTGAGA
>NW_006399999.1:345243-346592 GCF_000299155.1 Elephantulus edwardii
TGCTCAGTGGCCACAGGTGAAGGAGTGTTGGACTCAACAGAGCTGCACTTGGGATTTCTTTCTTGCTATTTTCTGTTGCTGCTTCTCTACTCTGAGTAGAACTGGCTTAACAAGTTTCACGTTATGTTCAAAATGACAGAGCTGTGACCACCTCCTTGGAGGAGAGAGAGGTTCCATCATTTCCCATGCACTCTATCCTGCCTCACAGATCTCAGCTCTCTCCTGATACTGTCTTCATTTTGTGTCATCCCCGGCTCTGGACCCACCTGAGTGCTCATCCAGGTCCTGGGACAACGGCCAGGGCCGCAGTCGCCAGGCCTGGGAGGCCAATGCAGTAGTCCATGTCTGAATGCTAAGGTGTTTCTGATCCACAGTCAGAACCCTTGGACCTTTGAGAACTGCAGCCAGTACCTAGTTGACTCCTCATCTGTGAGCGCAGGAAGGTGGCCAGGTGAGGAGCAGTGACGCCTCAGGCGGCCGCAGCCTACCTGCCCCCCCCAGAAAAAAGCACCTCTTCTCAGAGTGCCCTGGGGAGGCTGGAGCCACCCACACTGGGGGTCAGCCACGTTGTGATTTTTTTTTAATGTCATCATCATAACATTATTTATTTAAAGGTAGTTATTTTGGTATTTAATTTTTTTTAAGAGAAGAACACCACCCACCCCACCCCCCATGGAATGAAACAGCTCAGAATGGTATATTTAGGCAATTTAAAAACATTTCTTATTTACCTAAAGACCAAATATGATAAATGTGTTGTAAGCATCACGTGTAGAGCCCCGTGTGGAGCTGACATTGTCACTGCAGACGTGCGTGCTGAAGATGAGACCGTGAGCCCCACACACACGAGCTGATCGGGGACTCAGAATGTGGGTGACACCGGCCTGGCTGTGCGCATGGGCAGCGGTGCTTGGAGTACATGCCGGACGCCTGGGGTTGCCATTGTTACCTGTTGACAAAGTTGGCAGTTTGACCCTACATCCCGAGATTAGGCTATCCAGGGCTCTCGACCTCCCCGGGCAGGGGTGGATAGGACACCTTCAGAAGCTACCTGCACAGCCCCTGGGCACTGCTCTCCAGGAAGTTGGGAGGACCCAGAGGACGGTGAGTCTGAGCTGGAGCTGGCTTGTACGGGTTGTCTATGAGAGAATCTCGGGTCATGTAAGGATGGGGTGAGCTTTGCTCCAAGTTCTTCATCCTTGCTGCAGCCTGAGGGTCTGTCTGCCCAGCCCCACTGTGGGTTTGCAGGAATCATAGCCAAGGTCTCCAGCCCCAAGGTACTGCTTTGCATTTGGAGTTGAGCCCTCAGGACCCAGAGAATCCCTCCGGGACACCAGGAAGCAGCTGCT
>NW_006399999.1:347347-353343 GCF_000299155.1 Elephantulus edwardii
TCTTTAGTATCTTGAATTCTTCCTTGTGCTTTGGCTTCTCTGCGCTCCAGTGCAATTTTCAGAGTCTCTTATGACATCCATTTTCGTCTTCGCTTCCTCTTCTGTCTTTGCAATGACCATTTGCACTCTTTCTGGATGATACCCTTGATATCCTCCCACAATTCATCTGGCCTTCGCTCATTAGTGTTCAAAACCTCAAACCTGTTTCTGAGATGTTTCTGAAATTCAGGTTGGATAGACTCAAAGTCATAATTAGAGACACTAATATTCCTGTACAAAGAAAACTACAGAACACTTCTGCAAGACACAATAAAAGACCTAAATAAATGGGGAAATGTGCCCTGAATATTGAAGACTCAATATTGTGAAAATGGCAACCCTACCAAAAGCAATCTATATTTTTTTGTATTAACAGTAAGATTTATTGAGCTGTATCTTAGTACAGACGCTGGGGCTTGCCCATGGTGCACTTGATGTACAAAGCCCAAACATTCTGCCAATTCTTCTTTAGCAGTGAAACCAGAAAGTTTACAGCCTTGTGGATGTTGTAAACGAGTTCATCATCTGTCATCTTCACATGGCCAACAGCCACTGCCAGACACAGGACCTTTTTCATCTGGAATTTGATAGTGGACTTAACCTCATCTACTTTTGCCACTATGTTCTCATTGTGGGTCAGCAGAGAAGGGAACTTGCCAGGCTAACCCTGGACCTAGGATTCTTGGGATCTGCTTGATCAGGGATTCAGAGGCTAAAAAGGCATCATACTTCCTGGCCAGCTTTTTGACCAGCTTCTTATTCTTGTAGAGTTTTTTTCAGCGCTTCAGTGCCCATGTGGGGGATATCCACAGCCTTGGCTTCATCACAGTGCTCCTGATCCCCAAGAACACACACAGAGAACTGGGGAGTGGGTGGACATAAGCCTGACAGTCCCCGAGAAACACTTCTCTTTCTGAGGGTCATAGTTTTTCATACTGATCTGCAGCTCCACTGTCTCCAAAAACTTTCTGCGTTTGCGCTGGTTCCCGTGTCGGACTTCCCGCACCGCCTCATAGAGGGTGTCGCGAGAGACTTTGCGGCTCATGGTTCCTAGTGCCGCAGTAACCGGAAAAGAGCGCCATCTACATATTTAATGCAATTGCAATAGATATACAAAATTAATTTTTCAAGGAGAATGAAAGGGAAATTGTCACGTTTATTTGGAGAGGCAAGAGACCAAATTAAGCAAAGCACTTCTGAAAAGCAAAAATAAAGTTAGAGGAATCACACTCTTTGACCTACTACAGCGGTAGTAACCAAAGCAGCATGTTAGTGGTACAGTGACTGGCATATAGACTCATGGAACAGAATTGAGAACCCAGAAATGGACTTACCTATTTATAGTGAACTGATATTTGACAAGGAAATACAACCTACCAAATGGTGAAATGACAACTTCTTCAACAAATGGTGCTGGAAAAACTGGACTGCTAACTTCAGAAAGTTGAAATAGGATCCACATCTCACACCAAGCATAAAAATCAACTCAAGGAGGATCAGAGGCCTGGGAGCAAAGCCCAAAACCATAAAGTTCAAGAAAGACAAAGGGGTATCAAACTTAGACAACCTAGTCTACAGTATTGACAACTACAGCCAGAAATGTACAACCTGGAAAGGATAAACTTGATGAATGGGACCTTTTAAAGATTAAACCCCTTTCCATGAAAAATATGTTCCAACAGAGTGAAAAGAAAACCTACTGACCAGGAAAAAAAACTATTTGACAACACCATTTCAGACAAAGGTCTCATATCCAAGGTTTACAGACTCCTACAGGGCCACCACAAGAAAAAGACTGATAACACAATTTCAAAATGGGCAAAAGACATGAAAAGACTTTTCATAAAGAAAGACATTCAGATGGCCAACAGGCACATAAAGAAATGCTAAATATCACTGGCAAATAAGAGATACCACAATGAGATAGCATCTCACTCAAGTAGCAGTGGCAAAGTTTAAGAGGACAACAAGTTATACATGTTGGAGAGAATGTGGTGACATAGGAACTCTTATACACTGTTGATGGAATTGTAAAATGATAGAACCACTCTGGAAGGCAGTCTTGCATTTCCTCAGAAAGCTGAATGTGGAAATTTCATATGCACCAGCTATTCCACCACTTGGAATATACCCCCCCAAAATGAGAACTGAGGTAAAACCGGAGATGTATACAGCAATGTTCATAGCAGCATTATTCACCATTGCAAGAACATGGAAACAGCCAAAATGTCCAACCACAATTGCATGGATTGAGAAATTATGGTACATTCATATGATAGAATATTACTCAGCATGAAGGAGAATGATCTTGTAAATCACTACCTAACTTGGGAGGGACTGAAGAGCATTATACTAAGTGAAGTAACCCAGTCTCATAAGGACAAATATTGTATAAGACCATTATCATAGAATTCGTATGAGGATCCAAGGGTGGAGGAAGTATAGGGGTAAGTACAAGGGGGGTTGTTAATCATAGGGTCTCACAATTTGATGGGTGGGGAGAGGATTGACTAAAGGAAATGGGAAAGAATCAGAATTAAAAATAAAATATACGAACTTTGCAAGTAAACCAGTATAAAATAAAAATTTTATTAAAAAATTAATAGGTGTTATGCTGAGTGAAATATATCTGTTACAAAAGGACAAATACGACACTGTTGTAAAATAGGACTGACATCAGGGTTTGGGTGAAACTGAGAAAGATGGGATAAATGATATATACTGCATTGAAACAGATGAAGGAAAGAACTGTTTAAAAAGGGATATGTTGTTCTTATTGTTGTTATGTGCTGTTGAGTTGCCTGTGACTCATGATGACCCTTATGTACAAGAGCCCTAAACTCTGCCCTATTCTGTGCCAACCTCACCATCCCCAACGCACCTACTCTCATTACCTAGTCACTGAATCAATCCATCTCATCGAGGGTCTTCCTCTCCTGTGCTGTCCCTCCATCCTCCTAAGCATGACATCCCACTTGCTACATGTCGAAAGTATGTCAGAAGAAGCTTCAGAATTCTCGACTCCAAGGAGCAACCCAGCTTCACCCTCTCCAGGAAAAACCTGTTTGTTTTCCTAGAAGTCCATGGTATATTCAATATTCTTCTCCAACACCACAGCTCACAGGCATCAATTCTCCTATCATCTCTAGTCATTGTCAAGCTTTTGGATGCATAGCAAGAGATTGCAAATACCATGGCCTGTATCAGGTGCACCTTAGTCTCCAGAATGACATCTTTGCACTTCATCACTTTAGAGAGGTCTCTAACCACAGACTTTCCAATCTCAGTAAGTCTTTTACTTTTCTGGATGCTGGTGTCAAGAGTGTTGACTGTGGATACAAGCAAACCAAAACTGAACAATCTCAATCTCTTCAACATCCATTATGATTCTGCCAATCAGCCCAGTGGTGAGAATCTTTGTTTTCTTGATATTGAGCCTCATTCCATACTGAAGACTGCAGTACCTGACCTTCCACAGCAAGTGCTTCAGGTCCTCCTCAGTTTCAGCAAGGAGGGTTGTGTCATCTGCATAACGCAGATTGTTGATGATTCTTCCTCCAATCCTGATGCCACATTTCTCCTCATAGAGCCCAACCTCCCAGATAACCTGTTCTGCATAAAGATTGATAAGGTATGGAGACAGGATATAGTCCTGGCTTACACCCTTCCCACTTTTGAACTATGCAGTGTTTCCTTGCTCTGTCCTGATGACTGCCTCCTGGTCCAAGTATAGGTTTTGCATTAGCACATCAAGTGTTCTGGGATTCCCATATGATTAGGTATTATTGTCATGACAGGAGTCCAGAGCAAAGGCTGCATAGTGGAGTGGACTTGGGGAAGGGATTGTATAACAATTTTTTTCACTTCTTATTTTATGTTTTAATTTTTTTTACCTTTCAAAGAGAAAAGCGAACTGGGAGGGGGGGCAGGGACAAAAGTGAAACAATGAATGAATGGAAATTAATAAAAACACAAAAAACTAACAATAAAAAAACGCACTTAGTAACAGAAAAAAATAGCATAGATCATAGTAATTAATTCTATATAATACAAGGTATATGATTGAGTTTATGAAACAATATAAATGAAAGATTATATAAGACACAATGTACATGAATGAAACACAATATATATGAACTATTATATGCACATCAATAAAAAGGGAAGAAATTGAAAAAATTAAGAGAAGATGTAAAAAACAAATATAACCAGTGTTAATAAAGGAAGAGGTTTCAGCTGCAGTGAAGGCACTGGCAAAAATTAAGACCTCAAGAGTTGATTAAATACGAATTGGCATGTTTCAAATGACATATGCAGCCCTGGACAAGCTCACCAGTCTTTAGCAGGATATTTGGAGGACAGCTATCTGTGTGACTAACAGAAAGAGATCCATATTGTTCCCATTTCTGAGAAGAGTGATCAAACAGAATGTGGAAATCATTGAACAATATCATTAATATCATAGTCAAGCAAAATGCTACTGAAGTGCATTCAAAACCGGCTAGAATAGTACATAGATAGGGAAGTGCCAGATGTGCAAGTTGGATTCAAAAAAGGCCATGATATCAAGAATACCATTGAATACCAGGAGAATATCTATTTGTGTTTTATTGACTATGCAAAGACATTTGACTGCATAGATAATAACAAATTATTACTAACATTGAGATGAATGGGAATTCCAGAACACTTAGTTTTGCTCAAGGGAAACCTATACCTTGAACAAGAGACTATTGTGTGAACAGAGCAAAGGAACACTGTATGATTTAAAAATTAAAAGTGTGTGTCAGGATGTATCCTTTCTCCATACTTAATTTACTGTGCATGCTGAGGAAGTTGTTTGAGAGAAAGGACTCTATGAAGAAGAATGTGGCATCAAGATTGGAGTAAGACTTCTCAATAACCTTCATTAGTCAGATGACACAGAGAGTTAAACACTACAGCAACTCGATATTAACTGGATTGCAACTCAATGTCAAGAATACAAAAATTCTCACCACTGGACTGACAAGCAACTGTGATGTTGGAGAGAAGAGTGCTTAATATCCCATGCGATGCCAAAAGAGCAAACAGATATGTCTTGGAGAAACTGTTCCTTGGGGCAAAAATGATAAAACTTTGTCTCACATACTTTAGGCATGTGGATAGGAGAGGGTATTCCTTGGATAGGGACATAATGCTTGGAAAGATGGAAAGACAAGAGAAGGAGAGGAAGTCCTACAACTAGGTGAATTGACACAGTGACTGAAGCAATGTACTTTGGTGTATTCTGAGGATGGTTCAGGTTAGAGTAGGGTTCAGATCTGTTTTTCATAGGGCCGCTATGAGTCACGCTCAACTCCATGGCACCTAACAACACATTGAACAAGTCCTTGTCTGGAACATACAGTTACGTGCTTAACTACTAGTCAAGAGGTTGTGAGCTGAAATTCACCCATAGTGCATCAGAATATAATCCTGACAGAATATAAGCCTGACAATCAGATTACAAAAGGTCACGACCTTAAAAATCCTGTGGAAGAAAAAATTATTCTGCACACTTGGGTTCACCCTGACTCAGATAATCAAATCAATGGCAATTAATAACAAAATAATATTTTGAAACAGTGCATTTACTAACATATATAAGTGGCATATCTTTATGACAAAATTCATAAAATATAGAAAAGTACAAAGAACAAATATCCCAAACAAAAGTACAAACAAACATCCCAAAGAACCCAAAATTTCATTACCTTGACACATTTATTATTAAAATTTATAAGACATTCTAGGCATCTTTCTATGCATAGTTAGAGATAGAAGTGTGGAGAGAAAAATAAGTTTATAAAAACAGTGTCACTTTCTTTATTCTATTTTAAGTAAGAAGCTGTGGTATATTCACAAAATAAAATACTATGCTGCATTGAAAAACAAGGAACTCATGCAATATTATTCAAAATGGTTGACTCTGGAGA
>NW_006399999.1:356158-357483 GCF_000299155.1 Elephantulus edwardii
TCATTAAAACTAATAAAATTTAAGAATAATAAAAAAATTTTTCAGTCTTCTGGAAAAATAAGTATTACTCTTAATTTTACACTAATTTGTAGAAGAAATTAAAATTGAACTGAATTGAGAGTAATTACTATATTTCAAGTATGCACATATTCACCAGGATAAAATTAATTCCTCAATTATCACTCTAATGTTTAAAAAAATGTAAAGGTTTAAGCTGTGAACACGTTTATATACCATATTTTAGTTTTAAGTAGTATTTTCCGATATTCACATTTTTAGACATAAAAAAAATCTAAAGCTTAGATAGCTCAAGTTACTTACTCAAACAACGCATTATTCTGTTTTCCCTAGTAGATTGTTTTTTAATGGTTTCTAATGGCTATTTCATCCCTTTTTCCACCATTCAAAGCATCTATCTCATTTGACCTTTGATCTCTGGTTACTGATTCTGACATAATTCATTAAAAATTTGAGAGTAATCAGAAAGAAATTTCCTCATTAATAAAAACTATTACCATTGCATCAATTCTAACTCATGATTTCCCTATGTGTATTAGGGTAGAACCCTCATGAGGTGTTTTTTTTTAAAGAAAAATTTATATTTTAACTGTGATTTTAATGAATGTTTACAGAAAAGTTAGATTTTCATTCATTCACTGTTGCACATTTTTACCCCCTCTCCCTCCCACATTTTCCTCTCCTCCAGCTAACTTTATTTCATTTTGTTAAATATTCATTGTTTTTTGTACAATTTTCCATGAGGTTTTAACGGCTAATTTTTCATAATTAGACCACTAGGCCTTTCTTCAGTGGCACTTTTTAATAGATTTGAGCCTCCAATCACCATTTAATAGCCATATACCCTAACTGTTTGAAGAAGCCAGGGACTCCACCTAACTAATAACTCGCCAAAATATGAATGCTCAGAATCTTCTTTTATTATTATAGCTATGGATCAAAAAGTTCTTCTCTTATGGCAAGGCCTGTATACGTGAGTGTGCGCGTGTGCGCGTGTGTGCACATGCATGTGCAATACATACTATTGCTGATTTGTTTCCATCTACAAACATCAATCTTAAAGCATCAGATTTTTAAGATAACAGCAAATTCCTTCTCTGATTTCACATGACTTTCAATCTACAATAATTTTTAAATTTTATACTTATTTACTTACAAAGTTTGTATACATTGTTTTTTACACTAGATCTTTCCCCTTTTTACAATCTCTTGTCCATACCTTTTCAACCTGTATGCAGAGCAGATTATCCGAGAGGCTGGGCTCTATGAGGAAAAGTGTGGTGTCAGGATTGGTGGAAGATCTATCA
>NW_006399999.1:358048-364294 GCF_000299155.1 Elephantulus edwardii
GGCTCCTTGGAGGCAAGGATTCTGAGGCTCCGTCTAACATACTTTGGACATGTTGTAAGGAGGGACCGGTCCTTGGAGAGGGACATCATGCAGGCGGAGGGACAGTGCAGTAGGGGAAGGCCCTCTATGAGGTGGATTGATTCAGTGACTGGGGTAATCTGGATGGGTGTATCGGAGACAGTGCGATTGGCACAGGACAGAGCAGAGTTTAGGACTGTTGTATATAGGGTCGCTAATGTGTGTATTAAAAAAATAAAATAAAATAAAAAAATAAACCTACACCCAAACTGAAAAAGATAGAGATTTTATTTAAATTGTGACCTTATAATGTTTATGTGAGTAAAGGTGAAAATTAACCACTCACATGACATTAGTACACAGTGAAAGAATGACTATTAATGTTTATAGGTTAAAAAAAAACACAGAATTTAAAAATGGCTCAGATATAGGATCCCAGATGACACCCTGATGGTGTCAATATAAATACAGAAATGTTAAGAAGTTTACTGTCTGTTAGTTTACTGTACTCCTATTCTTATTATGATCCTTTCAAAGAGATTTCTGAAAATTATACGAATTACCTCATTTATCAGATATTTTTTTGGTATGCATGTGAACTATAACGTACATCTGTTCTACAGATATAACCTTTTCTCCAGACTTAGGCAAGAATCTATTTTCTAAATATAGAGTCAACAGGGATATTCTCAAAGAGGAGCTAGAGGACAAGTTGTTGATTCTTTACATCTTTAAGTTAATAAATATAATCAGAGTTTCAACTATTTCTCTCATACTATGTTAGCTTCTATACAATAGTCAGGAAAAAATGACCAGCTTTTCACTAGATGGAGTGTAATATCCTCTTTGTAGTAGCAAGAGCATTACTTAAGGTTCCATTTGATATAGAAGGAAAATAAAAGGGAAATAATCTTTTTATATTTATCATATGTTTAAAACATAGGCAACTTCTAAAAATTTTAAAGTAAATATGGAAAAACTGAACTGCCTTTAAAGCACATTGGTTCTGTCCTAAGGCATTTCCTAAATTTAGCCATATAAACTTACTTTGAAGGAATTATAGTAAATTACTCCTTTGGAAGTTGGGTTTTTGGGCATCTCTGCTTTTATTTCAAATGGTCATTTCTAAATACATACACATACACAAAAATCAAATACATCTTTAGATCAGGTTTGTGAGGTTTTTTTTCCTCTTTGGGGACAAAAATACTTATCTTTCAGTCTGCATATAATATTACCTCTTTCATTGTGAAGCTGCTTATTTCATTCAGCAAATGATAATTCAAAGTCAAAATTTAAAAAATATATATTGGAAAAGGCAAACAAATTGGATTCATATTGGATTCACCATCTTTTGAAAGCTTTCTACGCCTCTTAAGGTTTTCCTCGTTGTTGTTAGTTACCATCGAGTCAATTACAACTCATTGTAACTCCTTAAGAGTAATAGATCTAAATCTTACCTGACCCTGTTCCAGCCTCACAATATCTGATATGCACAAGTCCAGTATTACAATCTCTGTGTCACTCAAACACACTGAAGATCTGTCTTTTGCTGACTTGCTTCCAAGAACTGACCTCTCTTGACAGCATGCCCAAGTTATGTGAAACACAATTTCACAATTTTTGCCTCTAAAAAGCACTCTACTTGCACTTTCATCAAAACAAACATGTCTATTATTTTGGCAGTCCATATGCCATACTCTACTCCAACACTGCAATTCAAAGGCATCAATTTGTCTTCTGTAATGTTTCTTCACAGTTCATTTTTACGGGTGCATAGTATGAAACTGAAAAGACCATGGCTTGGATCAAGTACACCATAGTCTTTAAACTGACATCATTGTTCTTAACATTTTGAAGAGGTCCTTGGAAGCAGATTTTAGCAGTGCAAAATGTCCTTTAATTTCTTGGCTACAATATTATGGATATTGAGTATCTAAGTAAAATAAAATTGTTGACAACTTTTTCTCCATCATGATGTTGCCTATTGGTTCAGTGTTGTTGTTGTTATGTGCCGTCGAGTCGTTTGCGACTCATAGCGACCCTATGTACAACAGCACTAAACTGTGCTCTATCCTGTGCCAATCTCATTGCCTCTGACACACCCATCCCAATTACCCCAGTCACTGAATCGATCCACCTCATAGAGGGTCTTCCTCTCCCGCGTTGTCCGTCCACTTTATCCAGCATGATGTCCCTCTCTAAAGACCTGTCTCTCCT
This sequence comes from Elephantulus edwardii, assembly GCF_000299155.1. Classification (NCBI taxonomy): domain Eukaryota; kingdom Metazoa; phylum Chordata; class Mammalia; order Macroscelidea; family Macroscelididae; genus Elephantulus; species Elephantulus edwardii. The sequence continues at coordinate 360,287 of NW_006399999.1, forward strand.
TAAAACATGTCCAAAGTATGTCAGGCGAAGCCCCAGAATCCTTGCATCCAAGGAGCAGCCTGATTTAACCCTCTCTAGGAGGAATCTGTTTGTTTTATTGGCAGTCCATGGTACATTCAATACTCTTCTCCAGCACCACAGCTCAAAGGCATCAATTCTCCTTCTATCCTCCCTAGTCATTGTCCAACTCTCTGATGCATAACAAGTGATTGCAAAAGCCATGGCCTGTATCAGGCGCACCTTAGTCTCCAGAGAGACACTGTTGCTGTTGAGTACTTTAGAGAGGTCCCTAACAGCAGACTTTCCCATTGCAATACGTTTTTTTATTTCCTGACTACTGGTGCCAAGAGTGTTGACCGTGGAGCCGAGCAAACTGAAGCTGTGAAAAATCTCAATCTCTTCGCCATCCATCCTGATGCTACCGATTGGTCCAGTGGTGAGAATTTTTGTCTTCTTGACATTGAGCCTCAGTCCATATTGAAGGCTGCAGTCCTTGACCCTCTGCAGTAAGTGCATGAGGTCCTCCTCAGTTTCAACACGCAGGGTTGTCTCCTCTGCATAATGCAGATTGTTGATAGATCGTCCACCAATCCTAACGCCACGCTTCTCCTCATAGAGCCCAACCTCTTGGATAATCTTCTCTGCATACAGGTTGAAAAGGTATGGAGATAGGACACATCCCTAGCATACACCCTTCCCAATTTTGAACCATGCAGTGTTGCCCTGCTCTGTTCTGATGACTGCCTCTTGGTCCAAGTATAGGTTTCGCATTAGCACGATTAAATGTTCTGGGATTCCCATTCTTCTCAGAGTCAGCTACAGTTTGTTATGATCCACACAGTCAAATGCCCTTGTATAATCAATGAAACACAGATAGGCATTTCTCTGGTATGCTCTGTTTCAGCTAGGATCCATCTAACATCAGCTACAATATCCCTAGTACCACGACCCCTTCTAAACCCAGCCTGGACTTCTGGCAGTTCTCTGCTGATATACTGTTCCAGTCATTTTTGGATAATCTTCAGTAGAATCTTCCTTGCATGTGAAATCAATGAGATTGTTCTGTAGTTTCCACACTCAGTTAGGTCGCCCTTCCTTGTGGATGTTCTACAGATTTATTGGCACAACTTGGTGAGCACATCCATGGCAGCACCTGTTAGCAGAAATATGTCAATTGGTATACCATCTATTCCTGGGGCCTTATTTTTTGCTATTTCCTTCAAAGAAGCTTGAACTTCTGCCTTCATCACCATAGGCTCGGGCTCAAATGCTAGTTCATTAAATTCTTCTGTATTTGCCAATTCAGTTCAGTGGTGAAGATTCTTATTTTCTGTACACTGAGGTTTGTTTTTGAAACTCTTCCTAGATTATTTAAAAGTCATAGCTGTTGAGTTGGAAACTACTCTTAGCTGACCCTCCAGTTGCTTTTCAGAGGGTGTAAATTGCACAGAAGCAGATTCCCAAACCTTCTTCTTCAGAGAAGCTTGTGGATCAGAATTTCTAGAGAGTTGTGACCTTTTGGCTATGAGTGCTAGTCCCTACAGTCTACCAGATTGCCCTCTTCCAAGATCAACAATGAGAAAGTATAAAACAAGGCTCAATTTTTAATGACAGAACTAAGTATGAGAATATAAAGTGTCTGTGGAAGGAGAGTTTGAGAATCAGACTACCATACAGATTAAAAAGTAAAATGGTGTACATCAAGAATCTGGTAGAGTATTGTGTCCTTACCTTCAAAGCTAATCCAATTCTACTTATCAGTCCTCAAAAGGAACACAAACAGAAAACCAAGAACAGTACCATTATTCAGAGTTAATCTGAATACTAAAGATCTATGGCACAACTCAACCAATGTCAGACATGGATGAAATAACCTATACATATTCTGCATACTAGTACCAATTGTCCTGGAGTTGTGGTTGAACTTTTAGGCTGTTTCCATGTTCTTGCAATGGTGAATAACGCTGCTATGAACATTGGTCTACAAGTCTCTGTTTGTGCATCAGTTCTCATTTTCTCATGGCATATTCCAAGTAGTGGAATACCTGGGTCACACAGAATTTCTGTGTTAAACTTTTTGAGGAATACCAAACTGTCTTCCAGAGTGGTTGTACCATTTTACAATCCTACCAACAGTGTATGAGAGTTTTCACCTCTCTAAGTGCTCCCCAACATTTACTATTTGTTGCCCTACTAAACATTGCCACTGCTACTGGGAGAGGATGGTATCTAATTGTGGTTTTGATTTGTATCTCTCTTATTGCCAGACATTTTGATCATTTCTTCATATGTCTGTAGGTCATTCAAATATCATCCTCTGAAAATTTTTCCATGTGTTTTGCCCATTTTGTCATTGAGTTATCAGTCTTTTTCTTCTGGAGGTCCAGGAGTATTCTGTAAACTTTTGTTATGAGACCCGTGTCTGAGATGTTATTGCCAAATGTTTGTTCTCAGTTGGTAGGCTTTCTTTTCACTCTGTTGGAAAAAGGTTTTGGTGAGCACAGAAATGCAATCTTTAGAAAGTTCCATTCATCAATTTTATCATATTCAGATTGTGCATATTTGGCTGTTTTTGGCACTCTCTTCCTACCATAGACTAGGCCTTCTAAGCTTGATCCCAGCTTTATTCTAATGAAATTTATGGTTTTGGGATTTACTCTCAGGTCTCTTATCCACCTTGAGTTGATTTTTTTTTGTGTATGTGGATCCAGTTTCAGCTTTCTGCAGGGTCAGTCCAGTTTTGTCAACACAATTTGTTGATAAGCTTTATTTCCTTGACTCTGGAAACACTGTGAACTTGGAGAAATTGTGAAAGTTATATAGCAGTTCAGGTCATTCGTTCAAAGGGTCGCTATGACTCGGCACTTAACAACAACATCATTTGACCATAGATAGATGGGTCAATTTCTGGGTTTTAATTCTGTTCCATTGTCTAGGGATGATTTTTTTTAAGATAACCATGCCATTTTCTAGATTGTATATAGTGAGAAGAGAGAGCCGAGAATTAATAGTTGAGAGAAATAACAAAAATTATGCTGAAGAGATAATAAATATCAAAAGAAATGGAAATGCTCATAAGGACTTAAGTTTTAGGAGGTCCCAATACAATACAGCGAAAATAAAACCTACAGACTGGGAAAAAACATTTTGAAATTCCATCTCAACAAAGATATCATAACAATAGTTTACCGAATACTACAGGGCCTCCAAACACAAGGAAATAACTCATTACCCAATCAAAAAATGATCAAAGAATATGGAAAGACTTTTCACAAAGGAAAAAGGAAGACATTTGGGTAGCCAACAGACAGAGGAAGAAATGCTCAAAATGACTGGCAATAAGAGATGTAAATTAAATCCAGTAGCAAAGTTCAACAGGAAAAAAGCAATAAATGCTAGAGAGACTATGGAGAGATTGGAACTTTCATGCAGTGCTGGTGATTTGTAAAAAAGTTGAACCACTCTTAAAGGAAGTTGGGCGTTTGTTCAAAAAGCTGTACATACAAAATTCATACGTAACAGCTATTTCACTGTTATAGATATATTCCAAGGAAAATAGAACTGAGACACAAAGGGAGATTTGTACACTTAAGTTCATAGCAGTGTTATTCACAATAGCAAGAAAATAGAACAGCTCAAATGCCCATAATAAGAGAATAGATTGGATTGGAGTACATTCACACAATGGAATATTATGTAGTACTAAGGAATAAAGATTATGTAAAACATTATATGTTGTTATTGTTGTTATGTGCCGTCGAGTCGTTTCTGACTCATAGCGACCCTATGCACAACAGCCCTAAACGCTGCTCTATCCTGCGCCAACCGCACCGCCTCTGACACACCTATCCCTATTACCCCAGTCACCGAATCAATCCATCTCATAGAGGGTCTTCCCCTCCTGCGTTGTCCCTCCACCCTCCCAAGCATGATGTCCCTCTCCAAGGACCCGTCCCTCCTAGCAACATGTCCAAAGTATGTCAAACGAAGCCCCAGAATCCTTGCCTC
>NW_006399999.1:367600-373300 GCF_000299155.1 Elephantulus edwardii
AGAGAGAGAGAGAGAGAGAGAGAGAGAGAGAGAGAGAGAGAGAGTGTGTTACTGGAAGCACAAGAATACAGGAAATTGACTTTTAATCAATGTATTTTAATTATTTAGCAGCAGACTCACAGAGGTCCAGAATCCAGAGTAGAGAGGTCCCAAAGAAGCAGATATTTTAAATTAAGAGTATACACAACAGGTATACACTAATATTTGTTATTCTGAAAAGGAATTCTATCAGAAATTCTGAATATTTTCATCAAAGTCAAAGTTTAGAGGAAACACACAAATGCACTCACTTATAAACCTTTCAGCAAACTCTCCAGTGAGAATACTGAAGGTATACATATATTTCCATACAGGAATTTAAGAACATTGCATATTTTCATGGTTAATTTATGAGAGTATTTTACTAAGAGTTATAAATGTATTATTATGACTACTGAAAGTTAAGGCTCATAATTCACAAATATGCGTCTGAACCTTTAAAAATATGTCACTGTCAAATTTCTTCATCTTGGGATCTGTGGCATGCTGCACAATGTCTTAAATGAAGAAAAAACCCCTTTATATGCATTTAGGTGCCCATTTAGTAACTCAAATATGAGTAAATTGCCATGACATTTTGCTGGCCTAGACTCTACTTCCTTTGCCACAACTCAGGTCAAGACCAGGGAACATAATTTTTTTAGTTTTGGCATTTTAAGATGGGTGAGTAGCACAAAGATTTTCCTAAACAAACTCTGCTTCCTAAGAATATGGTCTGTGAATTAGTGTTAATGAGAAGTCCTAAATAGATTAATGAAGTCCTCATTGGCTGCTATTTCTGCCTGATGATGTATTCTGAGTAAATAGTCAACAAGAGCTCTCTAAATGTATATTGAATGGAAATAAATAATATTGTAAATTTAGCTAAAAACGTAAAATGTATCAGCTTAAATTAAAAATGTAACTTTTTTACTTTGTAACTTTGTAACCCAAACAAGTTGAAGAACAGGTTTTAAAACAGGTTTAAAAAGAAAATGTTTAAGGAAAAAGCCATTGTCTACCAAGCTCTCCAATTACCAAGGAATCGTGACCATAAAGAATAGTTTTCCATGCTCTCCAGTTACTAAGGAACCGTGACCATAAAAAATAGCTATGTGCAAGAAAATCATGTAAACTTTATTCTTACTTTTGTTGTCTTTTTGGCTGTTGATTAAGCCCCTAATTGTAAAAATGGGATATAAATGTATCATACTAATTGTAATAAGCAGGAAAAGAGGGAAAGGAGGAAAAAAGAAAAAAAAAAAAGAAGACTGAGAATTAGAATGACTTAGAATTATAATCATCAAGATCACTTGACTCTTTGTCTTGTGTTTTTCATCATCCCTTCGCCGAACTTGTACCCACCTTTGTGTTCCCTCTTCGAGACCCTAGATCTCAGGCTTACAAGCCCCTCCTGACTGAAGTAGCCCGTGGCATGAACCAAAGTATAACTTTGAGTCTATCCCACCTGATTTTCAGAGCCATCTCAAGAACAGGTTTTAGGCCTTGAACACGAATGAGTGAAGACCAGATGAGTTGTGGGAGGATATCAAGGGTATCTATCATTCAAGAAGAGTGAAAACTTTCATTATGAAGACAGAAGAGGAAGAAAAGACCAAAATGGATGTCAGAAGAAACTCTGAAGATTGCACTGAAGAGCAGAGAAGCCAAAGCACAAGGAAGAATTCAAGATACTAAAGAGCTGAACGAACAGAACATTTCAAAAGGGAGAGTGGGATGACAAAGCAAAATATTACAATGAAATGTGCAAGGAGTTGGAGACAGAAAACCAAAAGGGTCGAACTCGTTCAGCATTTCTTAAGCTCAAGGAACTTAAGAACAAACCCAAACCTCGAGTTGCAATAATCAAGGATGCTTTAGGCAGAGTATTAAATGATCCAGGAAATATCAAAAGAAGATGGAAAGAATATACTGAGTCATTGTATTGAAAGGAATTGGCAGACATAGAAGAATTTAATGAAACAACATGTGATCAAGAGCCTATGGTGATGAAAGAAGAAATTCAAGCTGCTTTGAAGGAGATAGCAAAAAATAAGGCCCCAGGAATAGATGGTATAACAATTGACATATTTCAGCTAACAGATGCTGCCTTGGACGTGCTCACCAAGTTGTGCCAAGAAATCTGGAGAACAACCACTTAGCCAACTGACTGGAAGAGATCTATATTTGTTCCCATGCCAAAGAAAGGTGACCGAACAGAGTGTGGAAACTATAGAAAAATATCGATGATTTCACATGCAAGCAAGATTCTGCTGAATATTATCCAAAAACGACTGGAACAGCACATCAGCAGAGAACTACCAAAAGTCCAGTCTGGGTTTAGAAGGGGTTGTGATACTAGAGATATTATAGCTAATGTTAGATGGATCTTGGCTGAATGCACAGAGTACCAGAGGAATGTCTATCATTCATTGATTATGCAAAGGCATTTTACTGTGTGGACCATAACAAACTGTGGCTGACTCTGAGAAGAATGGGAATCCCAGAACACTTGATCATGCGAATGCGAAACTTATACTCGAACCAAGAAGCAGTCGTCAGAACAGAGCAAGGAAACACTGCATGGTTCAAAATTGAGAAGGGCATACGCCAGAGATGTGTCCTGTCTCCATACCTTTTCAACCTGTTCGCAGAACTGATCATCTGGGAGGCTGGGCTCTATGAGGAGAAATGTGGCATCAGGATTGTTGGAAGATCTATCAACAATCTGCATCATGCAGATGACACAACCCTGTTTGCTGAAACTGAGGAGGACCTGAAGCGCTTACTGTTGAGGGTCAGGGACTTAAGCCTTCAATATGGATTGAGGTTCAATGTCAAGAAGACAAAGATTTCCACCACTGGAACAATTGGCATCATCAGGATGGATGGTGAAGCTTGGCTCCACAATTAACAAACACTCTTGGCACCAGCAGCCAGGAAATTAAAAGATGTATTGCGATGGGAAAGCCTGCTGTTAGGGACCTCTCTAAAGTCTTGAAGATCAAAGTTGTGTCTCTGGAGACGAAGGTGCACCTGATACAGGCCATGGTTTTTGCAATCACTTGTTATGCATCAGAGAACTGGACAATGACCAGGGAAGATAGAAGAAGAATTGATGCTTTTGAGCTTTGGTGTTGGAGAAGAATACTGAGAGTACCATGGACTACTAGGAAAACAAACAGATTCATCCTAGAGAGGGTTAAAACGGGCTGCTCCTTGGAGGCAAGGATTCTGAAACTTCATCTGACATACTTTGGTCATGTTGTAAGGAGGGACCGGTCCTTGGAGAAGGACATCATGCTTGGGAGGGTGGGAGGGTGAAGGGCAGGCGCAGCAGGGGAGGCCCTCTGGGAGGTGGATTGATTCGGTGACTGGGACAATCAGGATGAGTGTGTCTGAGACAGTGAGATTGGCACAGGACAGTGCGGAGTTTAGAGCTGTTGTACATAGGGTCTCTATGAATCTCAACCTACTCAATGGCACATAACAACAACAACAACCAAAACTAAGTAGGGCAATACTCATTATTGTGAGCATATTTTAAAACATATTAATAGTAAAACATAATCATTTATGCTGATAATATATCAAGTTAAGAATTCCCTGTAACCGATTTTTTAATTTTTTTATAACCCATTTTTTTAATAATCAAATATATAAGCTTCCATCTCAAGTTGCAAATCTAAACTGACTCTGATGAGTAAATTAATTCCCTAACATTAGTACTCCTTTTATGTAATAAGACACAAAGAAAATCACAATATGTAATCAAGATTTATTATATAAAACAAAATGGAGGGTAAGATAAATACTCTATGCAAAAATCTGATAAATCTAGACACAAGAAAATGTAAACTTTGTCTTAATTAAATGGTATTTTCAATGACTCTAATAGTCATTGATTGAGATATTGAAGGATACAATGATAATTGGAATCGTTGCTCAATTACTCTTCAAAGTCAAATTACCAGTTTTAGAAAGATCAGTTTTCTCTTTCTCTCCACCCTCTTAATGGTCCGACTGGTTTGCTATTAGAGTTTCAGGAAGTTGTACCATACCAAAGCCAAATCCATCATCTTTGAGTAAGTTCCTAATCATAATGACTCACCGTTGGGCTTCCAAGCCTCTAATTATTTTATAGGAGAAGACCACTCATCTTCCTCCCTAGGAGCAGATTGTTGTTATTGTTATGTGCAGTCGAGTCTTTTGTGACTCATAGCTACCCTATGTACAACAGCCCTAAACTCTGCTCTATCCTGTGCCAATCTCATTGCCTCTGACACACCCATCCCGATTAACCCAGTCAGTGAATCAATCCACCTCATAGAGGGTCTCTCTCTCCTGCGCTGTCCGTCCACTTTATCCAGCATGATGTCCCTCTCTAAAGACCTGTCTCTCCTTAAAACATGTCCAAAGTATGTCAGGCGAAGCCCCAGAATCCTTGCATCCAAGGAGCAGCCTGATTTAACCCTCTCTAAGAGGAATCTGTTTGTTTTATTGGCAGTCCATGGTACATTCAATACTCTTCTCCAGCACCACAGCTCAAAGGCATCAATTCTCCTTCTATCCTCCCTAGTCATTGTCCAACTCTCTGATGCATAACAAGTGATTGTGAAAACCATGGCCTGTATCAGGCGCACCTTAGTCTCCAGAGAGACACCGTTGCTCTTGAGTACTTTAGAGAGGTCCCTAACAGCAGACTTCCCATCGCAATACGTTTTTTTATTTCCTGGCTACTGGTGCCAAGAGTGTTGACCGTGGAGCCGAGCAAACTGAAGCTGTGAACACTCTCAATCTCTTCGCCATCCATCTTGATGCTACCGGTGGTGAGAATTTTTGTCTTCTTGACATTGAGCCTCAGTCCATACTGAAGACTGCAGTCCTTGACCCTCTGCAGTAAGTGCATGAGGTCCTCCTCAGTTTCAGCGAGCAGGGTTGTGTCATCTGCATAACGCAGATTGTTGATAGATCGTCCACCAATCCTAACGCCACGCTTCTCCTCATAGAGCCCAACCTCTTGGATAATCTGCTCTGCATACAGGTTGAAAAGGTATGGAGATAGGACACATCCCTGGCGTACACCCTTCCTAATTTTGAACCATGCAGTGTTTCCCTGCTCTGTTCTGACGACTGCCTCTTGGTCCTAGTATAGGTTTCGCATTAGCATGATTAAATGTTCTGGGATTCCCATTCTTCTCAGAGTCAGCCACAGTTTATTATGATCCACGCAGTCAAATGCCTTTGCTTAATCAAAGAAACATAGATAGACATTCTTCTGGTATTCCCTGCTTTCAGCTAAGATCCATTTAACATCAGCTACAATATCCCTAGTACCGCGACCCCTTCTAAACCCAGCCTGGACTTCCGGCAGTTCTCTGCTGATGTACTTTTCCAGTCGTTTTTGGATAATCTTCAGTAGAATCTTGCTTGCATGTGAAATCAGTGATATTGTTCTGTAGTTTCCACACTCAGTTGGGTCGATAGTTAATTTAAACTACCAACCTTTCAGTTAGTAACCTAACGTGTTATGTACTATGTCACCAGTGCTCCTTGCATGGTGTAAGGACCTATCAGCTAATAGGTGCAAATACGTAAAAGAAAAAAAATTTTACAGTGTTTGCAGAAAATATGAGATCATAACAATTAATTTTTCTTGTTAACAGTTCATTTTTACTCATT
>NW_006399999.1:373505-380672 GCF_000299155.1 Elephantulus edwardii
ATATACATATACATATACATATACATATACATATACATACACATATACATATACATAAATTGTGACACAAGCCTTAAATTCGTTTTTCAGTTCCTTCAGCTTGAGAAACGCAGACGGAGTTCTTCCCTTTTTATTCTGCAATTCCAGATCTCTGCACTTCTCATTATAATACTTTCGTTTGTCCTCCCAAGCTGCCCTTTGAAATCTTCTGTTCAGCTCTTCCACTTTGACAAGTTTTCCTTTAGATTTGGCTTCTTGACACTCCAGTGCAATCTTTAGAGTCTCTTATGACACCCACTTCGATTTTTTTCTTTCTCCACTGTTTATATAATGAGTTTTTGCTTTCTTCATGAATGATATCCTTGATATCATCCTACAACTCATCTGGTTTATCATTGGTGTTCAGTGCCATAAACCTAAGATGATAATGAAATTCAGATGGAATAGATTCAAGATCACATCTTGGTTCTTGCAGACTTATTTTCATTTTCTTCGGCCTCAATTTGAACTTCTATGAATAATTGAAGATCTGACCCACAGTCTGCCCCTGGCCTAGTTTTAACTGTTGATATTGAGTTTCTCCAATGATTTCTTCCACAGATTTAGTCAGTCCAATTCTTTTGCAGCCCATCGGGTGAAATCCACGTGTGAAGTCGTCTTTTGTGTCTTTTAGAAAAAGCATTTGCAGTGAATAAATCACTGAAAATACAAAATTCAATCATTCTATTTTCAGATTCATTTCTATCAATAAGCCCATATTTTCCAACTACTGTTCCTTCTTTGTTTTCTACTTTTGCATTCCAGTCATTAGTTACCATTAATGCATCTTGATTGCATGTTCAGTCAATTTCTGACTGCAAAATTTGGTAAAAATCCTCAATTTCTTCCTCTTTGGCTGTAGATTTAGGAGCATATATTTGAATAATAGTTATGTTAATGAGTCTTCTTTGTATATGCATGGATATTATCCTATTACTCATAACATTACATTTCAGGATAGAACTTGAAATTTACTTTTTTACTATAAATGCAACACCATTGTTCCTCTGTTTTTCATTCCCTGCATAGTATACCATATGATTATCTGATTCAATGTGCCCATAGCTGGTTCATTGCATCTCACTAATGCCTAGTATGTCAATCATATTCCTGTGTTCTATTTCACGTCTAACAATTTCCAGTTTTTCAGCATTCAAGCTCTGAACATTCATGTACCAATCATTAAACTATGCTTGTTATTGATTTTTCTAATTTCAACTGACTTCCAGTCTGAGCTCTACAACTACACTACTATATCTTCTTTGTTTAGTGTTTAGGGTTTTCAACATCCCATGGATGACCAATAGAATGAACACATATGTCTCAGAGATGGTGCTGCCAGAGTGCTCTTTGGAGGCAAGAATGATGAGGTTTCACCTCACATACTTTGGACATATTGCTAGGAGGTGTTATTCCTTGAAAAGTGACATGATGTTGGGAAGGGTGGAGGTTCAGTGAAGAGAAAAAGACCCTTAACCAGGTAGATAGATACAGTGACTGTTGCAGTGGGCTCTTATGTGTCAGGAAGTGTAAAGATGGTGCAGGACAGGACTCGGTTCAGATATTTTGCTTATAGTGTCTCTATGAGTAGTACTCAACACAATGGCACCTAAAAACAACAACAACAACAACAACAACAACAACAACAACAACAACAACAACACTCTAAATGCTTTGTTGAGGCAGGTAATATCATCACAGCTACTAATTTATGCTTTTACAAAATAGTTTTCTGTCTTCAACTATTAATTTTATGGAGAATTGAGGTATAATGAGAACCAATGACTTAGCATTTTACAAATTAATCTAAATTCCTTTGCATTTGAAAATACCTTATTTTTTAAAAAACTATTGTAAATATAAAATACTTTATTCACTTATTTGAAAATGAATTTTTATTAAATTACATGTCAATAAAATATTACAGTTTGTAACTAAAAGTTTCAAATACAGTGTAATTTTACATGTTTCACAGTAGGTAAATGGCACTGATTGCTGTCATTGGATAAATAAAATTAAGTAGGACTGTCCACTCACATATATTAATCCAGATGATTTTTATAGGAAATTGCACATTGAGAGTTGTTATAAAGATATATAGGCGATAAAGGAGGAAGTTCAAGCAGCTCTGAAGGAATTGGTAAAAAACAAGACCCCAGGAATTGATGGTATACCAACTGACATATTTCAATAAATAGATGCTTCCCTGCATATGCTCACCAGGTTGGACAGAAATATCTGGAGGACACACCGGGCCAACTGACTGGAAGAGATCCATATTTGTTCTCATTTAAAAAGGAGAGAGAGAGGGAGAGAGAGAGAGAGAGAGAGAGAGAGAGAGAGAGTTGATAGAGTGTGGAAATTATCAACAATATCATTAGTATGCAAGCTGAATACGACAAGATTCTGCTGAAAATTATCCAGAAATTACTGGAACAGCATGTCGACAGAGAACTGCCAGATTTGGACGCTGAGTTTAGAAGAGGCCATGGCACTAAGGATATCATATCCAATGTTAGATGGATCTTAGCTGAAAGCAGAGAGAACCAGAGGGATATCTATCTTTGTTTCATTGACTATGCAAAGGCATCACAGCAAACTGTAGGTAACTATGAGAAAAGGGGGAATCCCAGAACACTTGATTGTGTTTATGTGAAATCTATACTTAACCAGGAGGCAATCGTCAGAGCAGAGCAAGAAACACTGTATGATTCAAAATGGAGAAAGGTGTATGCCAGGTATGCATCATAGGATGCATATCTTTTCAATCTACCTGCAGAATAGATCATCTGGGAGACAGGGCTCTATGAGGAGGAATGTGGCACTGGATTGGAGGAAGATTCATCAACAACCTGAATTATGCATATGACAGAACGTTGTTTGTTTGCTGAAATGCAGTAGGACCTAAAGCATTTGCTGCAGAAGGCCAAGGACTGCAACCTTCAATACGGATTGAAGCTCAAAACATCAAGTAAATAAAGATTCTCACCACTGGGCAACTGGGAGCATCATGAGAGTCAGAGAAGAGATTGAAATTGTTAACAGCTTTAGCTTGCTTGGATCCACAATCAACACTCTTGGAACCAGCAGCCATAAAATCAAATGAAATTCCATTGGAAAATCTGCTATCAGGAACGTGTCAAGACTGAAGACAAAGATGTCAGTCTGGAGACTAAAGTGAACCTGATCCAAGCCATGCTCTTTGCAATTACTTGCTATGCATCAGAGAACTGGACAATGACTAAGGATGATAGAAAAATAATTAATGTCTTTTGAGTTGTTGTGTTGGAGAAGAGTACTGAAGATACCAGGGACTGCTAAGAAAGCAAACCTGATGAGGATGAAATGAGGCTGCTCCTTGGAGGAAAGGATTTTTTGAAGCTCCATCTAAAATACTTTGGGTATCAGGAGGGATCAGTCCTTGGAGAGGGACATTATGCTTAGAAGTGTGGAGGTACAGTGAAAGAAGGGAAGACGGGATGAGATGGATTGACCCAGTGTCCAAGATAGAGAAGGATTCTGAGCTGTTGTACATAGGATCACTACAAGTCACAAGCCACCTCAAGGGCACATAACAACAACAGGTGACAAGGTTAACAAATTTAAAAAAAAATCCAAACTGATTACAGAATCCAAAAAGTAGTGAAGATGATAGCATTTATAATGAATTGGGAGTCATACTGTGCCTTGGAAAATAAACAAAGGTTGTTTGTTGTTATTGGGTGATATTTAGTTGAATATGACTCACAATGACCCTATAAATAACAGGCCTGAACACTGTCTTATCCTGTGCCATCCTGCAGTCACTGTGTCAATTCATTTCTTTAGGGATCTTTCTTTCTTTCACTGACTCTTCACCTTTTCAAATATGATGTTCCTTTCCAAGGAATAGCTTCTCCTAACAACATGCCCAAACTATGTGAGATGAAGCTTAGACATAATTGTCTCCAAGGAGCACCCTAGCTGCACCTTCCCCAAAACATCTGTCTGTCTTTTGTCAATCTATGGGCTATTCATTACTCTTCTTCAACACCAGAGCTCAAAGGTATCAATTCTTCTTCTGTCATCCTTATTCATTTTCTAGCTCTCAGATATCTAGCAAGCAATCGAAAGGACTATGGCTTGAATCAAGTGCACCTTACATTGGAAAATCTGCAGCCTATTAGTCCTCAAGCTGACATCACTGCTCCTAAATAATTTGGAGAGGTCTCTGACTGGAGATTTTTGCAGTGTAGCTAGCACTTCTCCTTATATAACTGATGGTAACAAAGATGTTTCTTTTTGATCCAAGCAAGATTAAATCATTGACAGCTTCAATCCTTTCTCCATCTATCATGATGTTGCCTTTGATCCAGTGGTGAGGGTCTTTGTTTGTTTTGTTTCCTTTGGTTTGTTTGTTGTTTAGTTGGGTTTTTTTTATGTTGAGGAGTAATCTTCAGCAAACATTTCATATCCTCCTCACTTTCCACAAACAAGATTGTGTCATTTGTAAAGCAGACTGGTGATAAGTCTTCTTCCAATTGTAATGCCTCATTCCTCTTCATAGAGTCCAGTGTCATGAATTATTTGTTTAGCATACAGTTTGAATAGGTATGAAGAAAGGATACACCCATGCAACACACCCTTCCTGATTTTTATACCATGTGGTGTTCTCTTGCTACATTCAGACAATTGCTTCTTGGTCTAGGAATAGATTTCACATAAACATAGTTCAGTGTTCTAGGATTCCCAATCTTCTCAATGTTTTTTTAAAATTTATTTTATTTCATTATTTTTTGTGTGTACCGTCAAATCAGATCTGATGGGTACAGGAGGAGATTGTTCCTCCTTCTCCAGCAGAGCATCTAGTGGATTCGAACCGTGCATCTCTGAGATTGCAGTTGCAGCTTCTTGCCACTAGGCCACCAGATCTCGCCAATTTTCTCAATGTTAACCATATATTATTGTGATCCACAGAGTCAAATGGCTTTGTATAATCAATAAAGCACAAAAGACATTATCCTGGTAAGCACTACGTGAGCAAGTCATCACAGGTGTTTATTATCTACTCCAAATATCAAAATGGTAGATATGTTGTTACATAAAGTTGAGTCTGAATTGACTCATTCATAGCTTACCGTCCAGCAAATTTTCAGGGGCTATAAATTTGATGAGAAAAGATTTTACATGTTTTTCTGATAAGGGGCAGGAGATGAATTTCAACTCTTTTCCTTAGAGCTGACATCACAGCTCCTAACCTACTAGGCCACTAGAACTCTCTAGTGGATTTGAAAGATAGAAAGACATTAAAGATCTTGTAGCTCATTCTAGTTCTTCTTGATGGCATAGGGCATTAGGTGTTATGCTATACTGAATGTCCACGGATTGCAAATCCACAAGCCACTCCACAGAAGTAAGATAAATAATTCCTTTCTGTAAAGAATTGCACTTCCAGAAATCTCAGCTTCAACGTTGAGGGTTGAAGGCTTTGTGAATGTACTTCAGAAGCTGTCCAGACTGAGAAAGCATATCCTATTAACCTCCTTAATAAATTCCATAATTGTGAGTATGGTAATATGTGCTGCCTGAGCTATTACAACAGATTTAAGACCCAACATAGGAGTTATGATTGGCGCTGGAATTAGTAGAAGTAGGTGCAAGAACATGAGAGAGCATGTCTAACCTTATAGGAATTCATTTATTATTAATGATGACACTTTCCATCAGTGAAGTTAGTAGTGTCGCACTGGGCCATCCACATGTTACTGTTTCTCCTTTTACACTCTGTATGAACATACCTCTCTCCTATTACTGCCTAGTAGGCTATGATTCATCATGACCTTATAAAACAGAGTAGAACTTCCTCTTAGATCTTTCCGCTATAAATCACTATGGAAGCAGACTGTCTCATCTTTCTTCTAGGAAGAGTCTGGTAAAGTTGAACCACTGACCTTTTGACTATTAGCTCAATATTCAAGAGACTATACTACAAAGGATTCTTGTATGAGCATATTTAAAAAGATCCACTTCCAAGAGTTGATTATTACTTATGGCTACCCTCCATTTAATTTCTAAAGTTATAAATCTTTGTAGGAGGAGACCGTCTATCTTTCTTCCATAAAATGATCAGTGGATTCCAACCATCAACTTTTGAATTGATAACCAAGAATGTAATGAACTACATAATCAGTATTTCTTATATGAGCACATGTACAGATCATTTTTCTAAATTTATAGTGTTAGAGAAGTCTTCTAAGGGGTTCTGATTTTGTGGTGTATAAATGATAGGTTGATAACAAAATGATTTGTGGTTTGATTCTATCTATGACTCCATTGGAGAAAGATTTACAGTCTCCTCCCATAAAAACAAACCTTGGAACCTTGGAAATCCCATGGAGATTTGTTATGAAAGAGACATAAATTAATATAAGTGGCTGGAAAAGTGTTTTCACTTAACTAAGTCACAGTTGAAATGTGTATAACCTCTTCTTACTTTCACATTAGTATTCCTCAAGTAAATTTTACTATGAGAATACTATTTACAGATGGATGATTTAATTAAAATATGCAAAATATATTTGTATATCTGAGGTGACAATTTCATATCTGAATACTGCCAGTTTTTTTATATGTCTTTATAATTACACTGGCATCAAGTAGTACTACCTGGGTCAGGACAAATAAGGGAAATTCTCAGTGAGATATATTGGCATCATATCTGTAACAATGGACTTAAGAATGCCAATGATCAAGAAGTTGATGCAAAATCAACCAGTGTTTCATTATTTTATTTATTTATTATATGTATTTATATTATATTATTTATTTATTCCTTATATTTCTTTTTTTAAATTTATTTATTTCTTATATTTCTTTTTTTAAAAATAATTTTAATGAACATTTACAGAGAATTTGGATTTCCATTCATTCATTAATGCACTTCTCTACCCGCCCAGCCCTCTGCCCCCGCCCCCCAGTTCGCTCTTCTCTTTCAAAAGTAAAAGACAGACTCCCTCCCTGGTGCACAATCCCCCCACACCCCTCCCACTGCCTCAAGTACATTCCACTATGCAACCTTAATTGTGGACTCTTGTGATAACCATAATACCCTATCATACATCACTTTTAAATTATTCAGTCCCTCATCTG
>NW_006399999.1:380772-386442 GCF_000299155.1 Elephantulus edwardii
TATATTTCTTTTTTTAAAAGTTCTGTCATGAGTCATACCTGGCTTATGGGCAAACAAACAATAGTAATGAATGAGAGCAGAGAAAGACTTAATACAGAAATTATGCCTTCTTGGAAAATAAGAACCAAAGCATAGAATAGTACTTTGCATCCTAAACAACAGAAATGGAAACCAAACTCATTGCTGTCTAATTTATTACAGTTTATAATACAGTGATATTTATGGAAGAAAATCATCAGGACTTTCATCCACAGTGTCACTGTGTGTGTGTGAACTGTCAACCTCGATATTAATACATCAGTACAAAAATATTTATGCCAAACAGGGATCAAACAATCGTGGAAAGCAGGAAGTTGAAATGCTTCATCGTCCATGTGCAAGTCAAAAGAATCTGTATTTATCAGTCCACACATATTTCCATTTCAAGCAGCATAGCATTACTTCAGTAAAAACAAAATAATTATTACTAATTAAAATTTGACCTATTTGTGCTTTTACATAGATTCAATTTTAAGTTTGTTTTTGCAATATTGTTGTGTTGTTTTGCTGTTAGTTTCTGTCAAGTTGAGTGCAACTTATGCACAAGAACCCTATGCACAACAGTTCTCTCTCTGTCATGGAGAGGGCAAAACCAAGGTGTTCCTCAGAGGAAAGAATGGTGAAACTTTGTCTCACATATATCGGGCATGTTGTCAGGAGTATCCAGTCTTTGGAGAAGGACATCATGCCAGGAAGGGTAGAAGGTCAGTGTAACAGAAGAAGACCCTGGATGAGTTGGATTGACACAGTGACTGCGACAATGGGGTCAGGTGTGTTGTAGATGGTGAGATTGGCTCAGGATAGGGAAAGATTCAGAGCCCTTGTTTATAGGGTCAAATGTGTGAGGAGCTAGAGTCGGAAAATGAAAAGGACCGAACATGTTCAGCATTTCTTAAGCTCAAGGAACTGAAGAACAAATTCAAACCTCTAGTTTCTATAATCAAAGATGCTTTAGGCAGAATATTAAATGATCCAGGAAGTATTAAAAGAAGATGGAAGGAATATACTGAGTCATTGTATCGAAAGGAATTGGCAGATAGAGAAGAATTTAATGAAATAACATTTGAGCAAGAGCCTATGGTGATGAAGGAAGAAGTTCAAGCTGCTTTGAAGGAAATAGCAAAAATAAGGCCCCAGGAATAGATGGTATACCAATTGACATATTTCAGCTAACAGATGCTGCCCTGGATGTGCTCACCAAGTTGTGCCAAGAAATCTGGAGAACAACCACTTGGCCAACTGACTAGAAGAGATCTATATTTGTTCCCATTCCAAAGTAAGGTGACCCAACAGAGTGTACAAACTATAGAACTATATCATTGATTTCACATGCAAGCAAGATTCTACTGAAGATTATCCAAAAACGACTGAAATAGCACATCAGCAGAGAATTGCCAGAAGTCCAGGTTAGGTTTAGAAGGGGCCGTGGTACTAGGGATATTGTAGCTGATGTTATATGGATCTTAGCTGAAAGCAGGGAATACCAGAAAAATGTCTATCTGTGCTTCATTGTTTATGCAAAGGCATTTGACTGTGTGGATCTTAACAAACTGTGGCAGACTCTGAGAAGAATGAGAATCCCAGAACATTTAATCATGCTAATGCGAAACCTATACTTGGACCAAGAGGCAGTCGTCAGAACAGAGCAGGGAAACACTGCATGGTTCAAAATTGGGAAGGGTGTACGCCACGGATGTGTTCTATCTCCATACCTTTTCAACCTGTATGCAGAGCAGGTTATCCAAGAGGCTGGGCTCTATGAGGAGAATTGTGGCATCAGAATTGGTGGAAGATCTAGTAACAATCTGCATTATGCAGATCACACAATCCTGCTTGCTGAAACTGAGGAGGAACTCATGCACTTGCTGCAGAGGGTCAAGGACCGCAGCCTTCGGTATGGACTGAGGCTCAATGTCAAGAAGACAAAGATTCTCATCACTGGACCAATTGGTAGCAGCAAGATGGATGGCGAAGAGATTGAGATTTTTCACAGCTTCAGTTTGCTCAGCTCCATGGTCAACACTCTTGGTACCAGCAGCCAGGAAATAAAAAAAGTATTGCCATGGGTAAGTCTGCTGTTAAGGGACCTCTCTAAAGTACTGAAGATCAACGGTGTCTCTCTGGAGACTAAGGTGCGCCTGATACAGGCCATGGTCTTTGCAATCACTTGTTATGTATCAGAGAGTTGGACCATGACTAGGGAGGGTAGAAGGATTATTGATACGTTTGAGCTGTGGTTCTGGAGGAGAGTTTTGAATGTACCATGGACTGCCAAGAAAACAAACAGATTCAGCCTGGAGAGGGTTAAATCAGGCTACTCCTTGGAGGCAAGGATTCTGGGGCTTCGTCTGACATACTTTGAACATGTTGTCAGGAGAGACAGGTCCTTGGAGAGGGACATCATGTTTGGTAGGGTGGAGGGACAGGGCAGGAGGGGAAGTGGTGGATTGATTCAGTGACTGGGTTAATTGGGATGGGTGTGTCAGAAGCAGTGGGATTGGCACAGGATAGAGCAGGGTTTAGGGCTGTTGTACATAGGGTCGCTATGAGTCGCAAAAGACTAGATGGCACATAACAACAACAAGAACAACATAAGTCATAGTCAACCTGAGAGCCCATAACAACAATAGAAATATGCACAATATACTGAAATCTTGACTGATCTTGTGCCATCCTCCTATTATCCACTGTGTTTAAGTTCATGTTGTTTCTACCATCCCCACCCATCAAATTGTTCAACCCTATGATTAACCCAGACCCCCTACCTGCACATACTCACCCTTCTGCTTTCATCCCCCCACCTTGGATCCTCATACTCATTCTAAAATAAGGGTTTTATACAGTATATGTCCTTATGAGACTGAGTTAGTTCACTCAGCATAATGCTCTCCAGGCTCTCTCAAGTTAGATGCTAATTTACAAAATCATTGCTAATGCATGCTGCGTAATATTCCATTGTGTGAATATACCATAATTTCTCAATCCATTTGATAGTGGTTGGACATTTTCCATGTTCTTTCAATGGCGAATAATGCCACTATGAACATTGGTGTACAAATCTCTGTGCCTCAGTTCTCATTTCCTGAGGGCATATTACAAGCAGTGGAATAGCTGAGTTATATGGAATTTCTATGTTCAGCTTTTTGAGGAAGCTCTAAACTGCCTTCCAGAGTGGTTGTGCCATTTTATAATCCCTCCAACAGTGCATAAGAGTTCCTATCTCATCACATTCTCTCCAATATTTATTACTTGCTGTGTATGTAAATTTTACTGCTGCTACTGGAGTGAGATGGTATCTCATTGTGGTTTTGATTTATATCTCTCTTATTGTTAGTGATTGTTATTAGGTGTCATCAACTTGCATATGATTCAAAGTGATTCTATGAACCTCCATCTGGGGGTCCTTGAGTCCACAGCTATGGGGCCATCTCAGTGGCCAAACAGGAGAAGATAATTTTTTTTCACAGAACTTCAGGCAGAGGGAAG
Organism: Elephantulus edwardii; assembly: GCF_000299155.1. Taxonomy (NCBI): domain Eukaryota; kingdom Metazoa; phylum Chordata; class Mammalia; order Macroscelidea; family Macroscelididae; genus Elephantulus; species Elephantulus edwardii. Next base: position 384,298 of record NW_006399999.1, read on the forward strand.
GGATTACAGTAGCTCTCTGGGAGAGAGAGGGAGGGCTACTTAAGACCCTCTGCACACAAGCTGCTTGAGGTAGCAGCCCGGATCTCTAATCTCCTGCCACTCCAGAGACAAAGCAAGACATTAAGAGCCAGGAGAAAGGGTACATAAGAAACTGCTTGAGTAGAGCACCTGGTCTCACAACACTCAGCCACTTCATATATGAAGGAGGCCTATAGAGTTGATGTCATAGGATTATTTCAAAGTGAGATTCTTACAGGGCTGCAATGCAGAACAGAGAGACCCTCAAGGACTTTACGAAAGGCATATTTTCCCTAAAGGTACTTACAGTGAAGTGAGTACTTCATCAAAATTTAACTTGGCAACTAACTTGTAACATTATAAAGGCAAGAACTAACAAAAACTTTTGCAGACACAATAGATTTGACCTAACACTTCCCAAGAAAAACTTCACATGATATGCAGAAAGCAACAGGTGGATTCAAACACAATGAAAAAAAAATAAATTGAGCCTTATCCAAAAAAACCAGAGAATATCAGAGACCTCATGAAAGCCCCAGAGTCAAGAAGGCAGATAATGTATGTTGACATGGAGACCTTTAAACAGATACGAATAAAAGTACAAATGATGGAAGAAACAATGCAAGCCACAGATAAAAGAAAATACTTAGAGATAAAGTACCAGATAAAATATATTGATGAATTGTTATCTGCACAGCTATGGCAGAAGATACAAATGATGGAAGAAGCAATGAAAGCTAACAGGAAAGCAAATGCTCCAGAGACACAGAGACAGACAATATATTGATGAGGAAGAACTTTCACAAACATGGAAGAAAATGGGAAAATAAGGGAAAATTGAAATTATAGATAAAAAGTTACAAGAACTTTAAAAAATCATCACTAGATAGAGAGGGTACTGCAAGCACAGTACTAGAAATAGAAAACCATAAATATGCAATCAAGAACATTAAGTCTGAAATGACATGAAATGAAGGGCAAAAATGTAGAACAGAAGAGATGAAGCAGAGAGTCAGTGAAGTGAAAGACAAAGACCTCAATGAATACACACCAGAAGGAAAATCAGATTTGAGACATAAACATATTGAAGAAAACATTAGAATTATGTGGGAGGACATCAAAAGAAATAATATATGTATGACTGGAATTCCAGAATATGAGAAGGATAGGGAAAACACCGAGAAAACTGTGGATGTGATACTAGAAGAAAACTTCCTAGGTATTATCAAGAATGAAGAAATCAACATTTAGGAAGCTCAGCAAACACCAAATAGACTACACCCAAAAAGGAAAACAATCAAGACATATCATAGTCAAATTCTTCAAAATAAAAGATAAGAATAGAATACTGAAAGTAGCATAAGAAAAACAGAGTCACCAACAAAGGAAAAACCATCAGATTAAGTTTTGATTTTTCAGCAGAAAACATGCAAACAAGAAGACAATGGGATTTCATATACAGAAAGTTAAAAGAAAACAACTACCAACACAGGTTCCTATACCCAGAAAAGCTCTTCATCAAATATGAAGGAGAAATCACATCCTTTGCAGAAAAAAAAAGTAAGGAATTTCTGAAAATAAGACCAAATCTACAAGAACTTTTAAGGGAAATCCTACATACAGAGACACCAAAGGAGAGTGAATAAACTATAGTAACAAGAAACAAACAAACAAACAAAAGAAACATAACAAAATGCTAACGATAAAACCTAGCCTGTCAATAATCACACTTAACGTGAATAGACTTAATGCACCAACCAAGAGAAAAAGAGTAACAGAATGGGTAAAAAAGCAAAACCCATCAACATATTGTATAGAAGAAAAAAATCTAATAAATGAATAGAAAGATAGACTCAAAATGAAAGGTTGGGGGCGGGGAATACCAAGTTAAAGAAATCCACAAAAAAGCAGGAATAGAAATAAAATAGACTCTGATAAAATAGACTTCAGAATGAAAATCACCATAAAAGTATTATTTTAGGGCATTCCGTAAGAGTACAGAATGAGGGTTGCAGAGTGGATTATATTTGGGGTTGGGATGTGGTTGGGGGATGTGCGGGGGGAATTGTGTACCAATGAGGGAGTTTTTCTTTTGCTTTTCAAGGAGAGGAGCAAAGGGGGGTGGGT
>NW_006399999.1:394758-396349 GCF_000299155.1 Elephantulus edwardii
AACAATGAATGAATGGAATTCCAAAGTCTCTGTAGATGTTCATTGAAATGAAAAATAAACAAACTAAATTAAAAAAAAAGAAAAAATCTTTCATTGTTGTACAATTCCCCATCCCCACACCAATCCACTTTACTATGCAGCTCTTATTCTAGACTGTTGTCGGGTAAATAATGCCTAATCATATATTCCTTTTAAGCAGTTCTTTCCCTAATCAGTTTCAGTGCAGTATACATTATTTATCCCCTTTACTTAGTTCCCCCAAACCATATGCCAATCCTGTTTTATAATTTTGACATGCAGTATTTTTCCTTTTGTGGCTGAGATATTTCACTCAGCATAATATCCTCTAAGGTCACTCATTTTGTATAATGTTTCATGAGTTCCTTGTTTTTCAGTGCTGCATAATATTCCATTGTGTGAATATAACAGAGATTCTCTGTCCAATCATTTGTTGATGGGCATTTGGGTTGTTACCATCTCTTTGCTAATGTGAACAACACAGCAATAAACATGGGTATGCATACATCTGCTTGGGTGGCAGTTCTGGTTTCTTTAAGGTATATTCCCAGTAATAAAATTGTTAGGTCAAATGGTATTTATATTTCCACCTTTTTGAGAAAGCGCCATATTGCCTTCTATAGTGGTTGCACCATTTTACACTCCCATCAAGAGTCAGTAAGGGTTTCCTTTTCTCCACAAACTTGCCAGCTTTTATTGATTGCTGCTCTGTTGGATTTTGCTATTCCAACTGAGGTGAGATGATGTCTCATAGGTTTTTTAATTTGCATCTTTCTTAGAGCTAGGAATTGTGAATATTTTTCGTGGGTTTGTTGGTCATCTGAATGTCTTCGTTGGTGACATGTGTTCATATCTTGTATCCATTTTGTATCTTAGTTGTTTACCTTTATCTTGTTGTGGTGCTTGATAATTTTATAAATTCTAAATATAAGTGCCTTATCAGACATGTAATTACCAAATATTCTCTCCCAGTCTATGGCTTTCCTATTTACTCTCCTGGAGAAGTTTTTTGATGTGCACAGAGATTTGATACTCAGAAGGTGCAATTCATTATTCTATCCTCTCCTGCTTATAGGCTTTTCAGGATCCTTGGAAGACTGTTCATGTTGTGATTGGGGCTTCTAAAGTACTTCCAAATTTTTCTATGATGAAGTTTATAGTCCTTGGTTTTAGTCCTACTTCCATTATCCACTTTGAGGGTGATTTGTGTATATTTTGAGGTGTTGGTCATGCTTGAGTTTTCTACAGTCTTCCAGTTTCACCAACACCATTTGGTTAAAAAGCTGTAATTTCCCCACTTAGCTGATGTCATCCACTTTCCAAAAATCAGTTGACCATAGTAAAATGGGCTGATTTCTGGGTTCTCAATTCTATTTCATTGATTTCAGATAACAGATGTTGCCCTGGATGTGCTTACCAAGTTGTGCCAAGAAATATGGAGAACAACCACTTGGCCAACTGACTGGAAGAGATTTATATTTGTTCCCTTTCCAAAGAAAGGTGACCCAACAGAGTGTGGAAACTATAGAACAACATCATTGATTTCACATGCAAGCAAGATTCTACTGAAGAT
>NW_006399999.1:396783-398859 GCF_000299155.1 Elephantulus edwardii
AAGTACTATTTGCATGACCACAGTCCAGAATTAGAGACACATAGTAAAGTGGACTGGGTCGGGGGAGGTTGTATAACAATGAAACAATTTTTTTTCAAAGAGAAAAGCAAACTGGGTGGCCTGGGCAGGGAGGAGGAAAATGTAAAACAATGAATGAATAGAAATCCATGTTCTCTATAAACGTTCATTAAAATCTCAATGAAAAAAATAATAATAAAGGAAGAGCATTATTTAGTGATTAAAGGCATTGTAGATCAAGAGGACATAACATTGGTGAACATCTATGCACCAAATGAAACACCTGCTAATTACATAAAACAAACATAAACAGAACTGAAAGAGCACCACAATAGTCATAGGAGAGTTTAACACACCACTCTTGCTAAAAGATAAGTCAACTTAAAAGAAACTTAATAAAGATGCAAAGAATTAAAATACACACTCAGCCAACCAGATCTTGTGGATGTATTCTAAGCCCTGCACACAACTAAAGCTCAATTCACTTTTTTTCTCAAGTGAATAAGGTACATTCTCCAGATCACATGTTGTTTATTGTTATGTGTCACTGAGCCACCTGTGACTCACAGCAACTCTATGTCTAAAAGCCCTAAATTCTTCTCTAACCTGTGCCAATCTTATTGTTTCCGACATATCTACCCCCATTCCCCCAGTTACTGAATCAATCCATCTAATCCAGGGTATTCCTCTCTTGTGCTCTCCCTCCACCCTCCCAATCATGATGTCCCTCTCCAAGGACTGGTCTCCCCTTGAAATATGTCCAAAGCATGTCATACAAAACTTCAGAATGCTTGCTTCCAAGGAGCAGCCTGGTCTCACCCTCTCTAGGACAAACCTGCTTGTTCCCCTAGCAGTCAATGGTATATTTAATACTCATCTCCAGCACCATAGCTCAAAGGCATCAATTCTCCTTCTATCATCCCTAGTCATTTTTCCACTTTCTGATGAGTAGCAAGTAATCGCAGACTATGACCTGGATCTGGCACACCTTAGTCTCCAGACTGACATCATTGCTCTTCAATATTTTGGAGAGGTCTCAGACAGCAGACTTTCCCAATTCAATTAGTCTTTTAACTTCCTGGCTGCAGGTACCAAGAGTGCTGAGTGTAGAGCCAAGTAAACTAAAGCTGTTAACAAGCTCAATCACTTCACCCTCTATCATGATTGGCCCAGTGGTGAGAATCTTAGTTTTTTGTGTTTATATTTTTTAATTCTGATTTATTTATGAAGTTTGAATACATTGTTCTTCACAAAATATTCTTATCTTCTTGATGTTGAGCTTCAATCCATACTGAAGGCTGCAGTCCTTGACCTTATGCAGCAAGCACTTCAGGTCTTCCTAAGTTTCAGGAAGCAGGATTGTGTCATCTGCATAAAGCAGATTATTGATGATTCCACATCAATTCTATGCCACATTTATCCTCATAGAGCCCAGCCTCCTGGATGATCTGCTCTGCATATAGTTTAAAAAGGAATAGAGATATGATGCATCCCTGGCACACACCCTCCCCAATTTTTAACCATGAAGTGTTTCCTTGCTCTAGTCTGAATACTGCCTCCTAGTCCAAGTATTGACTTTGCATAAGCACAATCAAGTGTTCTGGGATTCCTATTCTTCTTAGTGTGGGCCTCAGTTCGTTGTGATTCACAGAGTTAAATTCCTTTACAGAGTCAATGAAACACAAATAGTCTTCCTCTGGTATTCCCTGCTTTCAGCCAAGATCCATCTAGCATAAACTATAATATCCCAAGTACGACAGCCCCCTTTTTTAAAAAAATAATCTTTCTTTTTTCTTCTTTAATTGAGATTTTAATGAAAATTTATAGAGAACTTGGATTTCAATTCATTCATTCTTGCACATTTCCTGACTTCTCCCCACCAGTTAGCATTTATCTTGAAGAAAAAAATCTGACTTTGGGACTGGCTAAGGTGCTGTGCGCAGACGTAGTGGACGGTGGGAGTGGACTTGAAGTGGGACACACCCCTGCAGCTCTGACCCACGAACCCCATCTTCAGGAATCGCATTGCTCCCCCCTGACCCGGCTCATGACACCCCC
>NW_006399999.1:407021-414263 GCF_000299155.1 Elephantulus edwardii
CGGTGCGGTTGGCGCAGGATAGAGCAGGGTTTAGAGCTGTAGTGCATAGGGTCGCTATGAGTCGGAAACGACTCGACGGCACATAACAACAACAAAAATGTGTCTGTCATTGTATCAGTACCATGTTATCTTGAAAACCATGGCAGTGTAGTAGGATTTGAAATCAGGGAGTGAGATGCCTCCTATCTTGTTTCTCTCTTTAAGGAGTGTTTTGCTTATAAGGGGTCTCTTTCCATTCCAAATGAACTTGGAAATTGTCTTTTCCATTTTGTTGAAGAATAGAATTAGTATTTGTATTGGGATTGAATGGACTGTGTAAATGGCCTTTAACAGAGTTGACATTTTCACAATATTAGAACTTCCTATAGAAGAGCAAAGAATATTCTTCCATTTATCCAGGTCTGTTTTTGTTCCTTGTGGTGATGTTTTGTAATTTTCTCTGGATACGTACTTTGTGTTTTGAGTTAGATTTCCTCCCAGCTATTTAATCTTGTGATTAGCTATTGTGATGGGTATAGTTTTGCTTAGCTCTAGTTCTGTATTCTGTTTGTCACTGCACAGTAATCTAATTGATTTTTGTATGTTGATCTTGTATCATGCCACTTTGCTCAATTGGTCAACTATGCCCTATAATTTTCTTGCTGAATCTTGAGGGTTTTCTAAGTATACTATCATATAATTTGCATATAGACATCATTTTACCTCCTCTTTGCCAATTTGAATACCTCTTGTTTCCTTCTCTTCCTTACTGTTACTGTGAAGACTTCCAATATAATATTGAATAGGAGAGGTGATAGTGGGCATTCTTGCCTAATTCCTGTTCTCCAAAGGAATGCCTTTGATCCCTCTTCATTGAGAATAGTATTGGCTCTTGGGTTTGTGTATATACATTTTACTATGGTGAGAAATTTCCCCCTATTCCTATTTTGTTGAGTGCATTATTCAGGAAATGGTGTTGAGTTTTGTCAAAAGCCTTTTCTGCATTGATTGATAGGATTAAGTGGTTATTGCTCTATGCTTTTTTCCTTGTTGTTGTTTTGTTGGGGTTTTTTGTTTTTTTCTTTTTTTTATTATGATCAATTACGCAGATTGTTTTCCTTAAGTTGAATTATCCTTGCATAGCTGTAAAGAATCCCACTTGGTCATAGTGAATTTTTTTTTATTCACTCTTGGATTCTATTGGCCAAGATTTTATTCAGGATTTTTGTATCTCTGTTCATGAGAGAAACTCGCCTAAAGGTTTCTATTTTGGTGGTGTCTTTACCTGACTTTGGTATCAAGGATATGTTTGCTTCAGAGAATGAGTCTGGGAGAATTCCATCTTTTTTTCTATTTCCTGAAATAGTTTATGTAAAATTGTTGACATTTCTTCTTTGCTTGATAAAATTCAAGTTTAAAATTTTCTGGTCCAGGGTTTTTGTTGTTATTGTTGGAAGTTGTTTTATTGCATTTTCAATTTCGTTTCTGTAGTGGGTCTGTTCAGGTGTTCAATTTCATTCTATGTCAGGTTAGGTAGGTTTTGAGTTTCTAAATATTTATCCATTTCCTCTAGGTTTTCATCTTTGAGTATATCTTTTCACAATGTTCCATTGTTAATGTTTTTTGTTTTAGCTGATTCTCTTGAGACCTTGCCCTTTAAACTCTTAATCAAATTATTTGTGTCTTTTCCTTTGTTTATTTTGTTAGCGGTTTGTCAACTTTATTGACCTTTTCAAAGAACCAACTCCTTGATGGTTTCTTGATGGTTTCAATAGCTTTTCTGTTTCTGTTTTATTTCTTTTTGCCCCAATTACTATAATTTCAGGTGTTTTTAGAAGGTGTCAGGTTTTCTTGATGATCTTTTTCAAGTTGTTGGAGATGTTCAGTTAGAAAATCAATGGTCATTTTTTTCCTTGTCTTTTAATGTGTTTGCTTATTTTTATAAATTGACCTCAAATTATTGCTATGGCTGATTCCAAGAGGTATTTGGTAAGTTGTGTTTTCATTGTACTTTTTTTCAAGAAAATTTTATTTTATTTTTTCTTTCTTGTAATATCCACTCATGTTCAAGCAAGGTGTTGTTTAGCTTCCAAATGTAAGTTTTTTCTCATTTATCATCTTGTTATTAACCTCTGATTTTGTAGTATTGTGGTCTGAGAGGATGCTTTGTATTGTTTCTATACCTAAAATGTGATCTTTTCTCAAGAACATTCCATGAGTATTGGAGAAGGTACAGTGTGCTTTTGAGGGGTGCATTCGTATGTGTGTGTGTGTGTGTGTGTGTGTGTGTGTGTGAGTGTGGGTGTATTTGAGTTCTATCTTTTTCTGAGAGTGGTTTATTGACGTCTGAGCAACTACAGCAGCGGTGAGATATATATATATATATATATAAAGGTGGAGCAACATGTCAACAAAGAACTTCCAGATTTGCAGGCTGACTTTAGAAGAGGCCATGGTACGAGGGATATTATAGCTAATGTTAGATGGATCTTGGCAGAAAGCAGAAAGTACCAGAGGAATATCTATCTGTCTATCTGTGTTTTATTGAGTATGAAAAGGCTTTTGACTGTGAGGGTCACAAGAAACTGTGGCTGACTCTGAGAAGAATGGGAATCCCTGAGCATTTGATTTTGCTTATGTAAAACCTACACATGAACTAAGAGACAGCCATTGGAACAGAGTAAGGAGACACTGCATGTTTCAAAATCAGGAAGGGTGTCCACCAGGGATGTATTCTGTCTCTATACCTATTCAATCTATATGCAGAACACATAATCTGGGATGCTTGGCTGTATGAAGAGGAATGTGGCATCAGGATTGGTGGAAGAGTCATCAACAATCTGTGTTATGCATATGACACAACCCTGCTTGATGAAACTGATGAGGACCTGAAGCACTTGCTTTAGAAGTCAAGGACTGCAGCCTTCAATATGGATTGAAGCTCAATATCAAGAAAACAAAGATTCTCACCACTGGGCCAGTTGGCAGCATCATTATGGATAGTGAAAAGATTGAAATAGTTAACAGCTTTAGTTTGCTTTACTCCATAGTCAACACGCTTGGTACCAGCAGCCAGGAAATCAAGAGACAAGTTGCATTGAGAAAGTCAGGTCTCAAGGACCTATCCAGAGTACTGAAGAGCAACAATATCAGGCTGGAGATTATAGTGTGCCTGTTCTGTTTAATAGTGTTCACAATTGCATGCTATCTGTTGAACAGCTGGATAGTGACTAGGGATGATAGAAAAGAGAATTGATGCCTTTGAGCTGTGGTGCTGGAGAAGAGTGTTGACTATATCATGACTGCTAAGAGAAAAAAAAACAGGTTCATCCTGGAGAGGGTGAAACCAAGCTGCTCCTTGGAGACAAGGATTCTGAAGCTTTGTCTGACCTACTTTGAGCATGTTGAAAAGAGGGACCAGTCTTTGGAGAGGGACATCATGTTTGGGAAGTGGAGGTACAGTGCATGAGAGGAAGTCACTTTATGAGATTGATTGATTCAGTGATTGGAGTAATGGGAGTAGGTGTGTCGAAGACAGTGAGGTTGGCATAGGATAGAGCAAGTTTTAGCATTCTTGAACATAGAGTCACTATGAGTCACAAGCAACTCAACAGCACATAACAACCACCACCACCATTTGGTGCATATATGTTTTATTATTGTTATGTCCTCTTGTTCTACTGAGCCTTTAAGTATTTATTATGTAATAATTTCAGTAGGATTTCAAATCAGAATTTTTGTTGCAGCAGTTCCTTTTGTAGCTACAGGAACACAAAGCCACGCCAGGGATCCAGCCATCTTCCAGAACCACCAGCAGAGCTGCTGTGGGACTAATCTGGCAGGAGAAAGGACGGTAGGATCCTGACTGTGTTTTCTGAGGCACTACCGATTACCTGGGAGAGAACCCAAGTGCATGCTCACTGGTGTGGAGTTTGGCCAAGCTCTCTTGGGCCATACTGACTGCCCAGGAATGAGCCAGCCCCTAGTAAACTGTCTGAACTTTTGTGGACTATGCAGACCAGCCAAAGGCTAGTGGTTTGCTGGAAATTTGACTTTGACCTTTCGGGTCCCATTGGATCCAGGCCCCTCCTGGAGCAGGGGCTGCTGCTTGATGGCACCTGCATAAATGCCACTGGGCAGGGGCCACTGAGTGAAAACCACTGGGTAGGAAATGGACAGAGGGAATTTGAGTAGGGACTCCAAAGGTGAGCACACCCAGACAGCTGAAGTCCGAATGAGGTACCCCAAGTGTTAAACCTGCCCTTGTGATCACCCCAACCCTGTGCCTGCCTCATCCAATTTGGTTCCACACCAGTGCCCACACGTCCAGGCAATCAGCTTCCCTTTAATTGGGAGTACCTTGACCTGTCTTGCTAACAAGAGGTTACTCTCACAGGCTCTGAACTGACATTTCCCTGAAGTCAGAAGTTCAGAGAAAGAGACAAGTGGGGTAGCTACCCAACTGATCTCATTGTCTTCAGATCAAGAACATATCAATGTCTTGAAGAAAGCAAGCTATCCCACACAATACACAAGAGCAAGGCAAGATGTCACCCCAAAAGGGTGACACAGTATCAGTGGATTTCTAGAAGCCAGAAAGTCTGATGGAAATTTCTGACAAAAAATTTAAAAGAAGAGTGATTGAACATATTCAATGGATGAAAGACAAACTTGAAGAATTACAGGGTACTACAAGCAAAAACCAGGAGGAGCTAAAAAAAATCCAGAACAATGCAGAGAAAACAAACAAGACATTAGTGGCACTGGAAAAACAAGAAATCACTATCCAAAATATAAGGTCACATGTTTCAGAGGCTGTCAACATGATGGAGGGACACTTGAGCAGAGTTGAAGAAATGGAATACAGAACCAGTGAAATTGAAGTCAGAATTGCCACCATTGATCTGCTAGAGCAAAATAGCAGACTCAAAAAAGAAGGAAAAAGAAGAAAACCCAAGAATAATGTAGGACAAAATAAAGAGAAACAATATGCACATCATTAGAATCCCAGAAAAGGAAGAAGCAAGTGAAGGCACTGAAAAAGTTGTGGAAGAATTACTAGAGGAAAACTTCCCAGGCATAATGAAGAATGAGAAAATATATATTCAAGAAGCTCAGCGAACACCATGTAGACTAGACCCCAAAAGAAAAACATCAAGGCTTATCATAGTTAAATTTGCAAGAACAAAAGATAAGGAGAGAATCCTGAAAGCAGCAAGGGAGAAACAAATAGGAACCCATAAGGGTCGATAGAACAAGAGGACCTAACGATAATAAATATCTATGCACCAAATGAAAGACTTTCAAAATACATAAAACAAACATTAACAAAACTGAAAAAGGAAAGAGACAACACTACTATTGTACTTGGAGACTTCAATTCACCCCTCTCAAGAAAAGATAGAACTAGAACTACCAGAAAAAAACTCAGCCTCAGCAGAGATACTGAAGAATTAAACCAGACAATAAACCAACTTGACCTCATAGATATTTATAGGCTAATGCACCCAAAAAACCACAATATACCTTCTTCTCCAACGTGCGTGGAACGTTCTACAGAATAGATCACATTCTAGGTCACAAGGCAAGCATTAATAAATTTAAAAACATAGAAATAATAGAAAGCATCTTTTCAGATGATAATGCTACAAAATTAGAAATTAATACTAAGAAGATAAAGGATAAAACTCCAATACATTTGGAAGCTGAACAACACCTTGCTTGAACATGACTGGGTACTAGAAGAAATAAAAAATGAAATTAAAAATTTTCTTAACACAAATGAAAATGAAAACATCACTTACCAAAACCTCTGGGAAAAAGCTAAAACAGTAAACAGAGGTCAATTTATAGAAATAAGCAAACATAAGAAAAGGAAGGAAAAAGTGCCTATTGATTCTCTAATCCAACAGCTCCAGCAAATTGAAAAAGAACAGCTAGAAAACCTGACACCCTCTGAAAAAAACCCCTGGAATTATAAAAATTAGAGCAGAAATAAATAAAATAGAAAACTGAAAAGCAGTTGAAACTATCAACAAAATTAGAAGTAGGTTCTTTGAAAAGGTCAATAAAATCTACAAACCACTGGCAAAACTCACAAAAGAAAAGAAGGAGAGGACCCAAATAATCCAAATAAGAGATGAATCAGGCAACATCACAACAGAACTAACTAAAATAAAAAAGCTAACATGAGAGTATTATGAAAAACTATACCCAAACACATAAGAAAACCTAGAGGTTATGGACAAATACTTAGAAATGCACGAACTACCTAAACTGACACAAACCGAAATTGGACATCTGAGCAGACCCATTAAAAAAGAAAAAAAAAGAAAAGGTAATACAACTTCCAACCAAAAAAACGCTGGACCAGATGGTTTTACAAGTGAATTTTATCAAATATTCAGAGAAGAACTGTCACCAATTCTACATATACTATTTCAGAAAATAGAAAAAGATGGAATTCTTTCAGACTCATTCTATGAAGCAAACATATCCTTGATACCAAAGCCAGGAAAGGACACCACCAAAATAGAAAACTACAGGCCAGTATCTCTCATGAACATAGATTCAAAAATCCTGAATAAAATACTGGCCAAGAGAATCCAACGCTACATCAAAGAAATAATTCACCATGACCAAATGGGATTCATACCAGGTATGCAAGGATGGTTCAACATAAGGAAATAATTAATGTAATTCAACAACTTAACAAAGCAAAGAACAAGAACCACCTGAGCCTATCAATTGATGCAGAAAATGCCTTTGACAAAATTCAACACCCTTTCCTGATTAAAACTCTCAACAAATAGGATTAGAGGGGAATTTCTTCAACAAAGTAAAAAGTGTTTATGCAAACCAGAGAGCCAACATTGTTCTCAATGGAGAGAGGTTAAAGGCATTCCCTTTAAGAACAGGAACTAGGCAAGGATGCCCACTATCACCTCTCTTATCCAAGTCTTAGCGATATCTTGTCTTGTCTTACTACAAGAGAAGGGAATAAAAGGTATCCAAATTGGCAAAGAAGAGGTAAAATTATCTCTCTATGCAGATGATATGATAGTGTACTTAGAAAACCCTAAAGACTCAGCAAGAAAACTATTGGAGACAGTGGACCAATTCAGCAAAGTAGCAGGATACAAGATCAACATACAAAAATCAGCTGGATTTATCTACAGTGACAAAGAGAATACAAAACCTGAACTAAGTAAAACAATACCCTTCCCAATAGCAAATCTCAAGATTAAATACTTCGGAATAAAT
>NW_006399999.1:414363-421370 GCF_000299155.1 Elephantulus edwardii
AAACAAAAGCCTTCACAATAGCTGAACACAAGATTAAATATTTGGGAGTAAATTTAACCAGAAGGACAAAGGATCTATTCAAAGAAAATTGCAAAACACTACTACAAGAAACAAAAAGAGACCTGGAGTAGTGGAAGAATATCCCTTGCTCACGGATACAAAGACTCAATATTGTGAAAATGGCAACAATACCAAAGGCAATTTACAAGTTTATTGCAATTACAAAACAAATACTAATCCCATTCTTCAAGGAGATGGAAAAGGAAATCTCCAGTTTCATTTGGAATGGAAAGAAGCCCCGAATAAGCAAAGCACTCCTTAAAAATAGAAAAAGAGTTAGGAGGAATCTCACTCCCTGATTTCAAATCCTATTACACTGCTGTGGTGGTTAAGACAGCATGGTACTGGTACAGTGACAGACACATAGATCAATGGAATCGAATTGAGAACCCAGAAATCAGCCCATCTACATATGGTCAACTGATTTTTGACAAGGAGATGAAATCAGTTAAATGGGGACATGACAGCCTTTTTAACAAATGGTGTTGGCAAAATTAAAAAAGTTTCTGCAAAAGACTCAATCAAGAACCACATCTCACTCCATATACAAAAACCAACTCAAGGTGGATCATGGACATAGGAATAAAACAAAGGACTATAATCTTCATTAAAGAAAAGCTTAGAAGAACACTAGAAGTCCTAATCCACAACATGAATAGTCTTCCAAATATCCTGAAAAACTTACAATCAGGAGAAGATAAAATAGATGAATGGGATCTTCTAAGAATCAAATCCCTATGCACATCCAAACACTTCTCCAACAGAGTAAAAAGGGAAGCCACAGACTGGGAAAAAGTATTTGGCAATGACATATGAGATAAGGGATTTATATCCAGAATTTATAAAATACTTGAGCATCACAACATGATAAAGGTATATAATTCAATAGAAAAATGGGCACAGGATATGAACAGACACTTCACTGAAGAAGACTTTCAGATGGCTAACAAGTACACGCAGGATTGTTCAAAATCCCTAGCTTTAAGAGAGATTCAAATCAAAACAACTATGAGATATCATCTCACCCCTTAAGAATAGCAAAATTTAATAGAATAGCAAGCAACAAATGCTGGCGAGGCTGTGGAGAAACTGGAACCCTGATTCACTGTTGGTGGGAGTGTAAAATGGCGCAACCACTGTGGAAGGTGGTATGGCACTTTCTCAAAAAGTTGCAAATGGAGAAATTATTTGACCCAGAATTTCCACTACTGGGAATATACCCCTAAGAGACCCAAGCAGATATACGCACAACCATGTTTATTTCGGCTTTGTTCACAATAGCAAGGAGTTGGAAACAACCTAAGTGCCCATAAACAAATGAATGTATCGAGAAGCTCTGGTATATTCACATAGTTGAATACTATGCTGCATTGAAAAACAAGGAACTCATGCAATATTATTCAAAATGGGTGACCCTGGAGAACATTATTCTGAGTGAAGTATCTCAGTCACAAAAGGACAAATTCTGCATGTAGCCACTGTTGTAAAACAGGACTGACCGCTGGGTTGGGGGGAAACTGAGAAAGTTGGGTTCAATAATATATACAGCATTGAAACAGATGAGGGAGACACCTGTTTAAGAGGGATGTGTTATTAGGTATTTTTGTCGTAGCAGGAGTCCAGAGCGAAGGCTGTATAGTGGAGTGGACCTGGGGGGGAGGGATTGTAAAATATGAAAAAATTTTCTTTTACTTTTCCAAGAGGGTAGTGTAGTAGGGGGAGGGTTGGGAAGGGAGAAAAGTGCAACAATGAATGAATGAATGGAAATCCAATGTCTTTGTATATTTTCATTGAAATTAATAATAAATTTTTAAAAAAGAAAAAAGTATATATGCAAAGCCAAGAGTCAATATCATTCTCAATGGAGAAAGACTAAAAACATTTTCTCTGCAAACAGACCAGACAAGGATGCACACTGTCACCTCTGCTATTCAGTATTGTATTGGAAGTATCTGGTAGAGCAAGAAGGCCAATAGAGGGAAATAAAATGCATCCTGATATGCAAAGAGATGGTTAAATTGTCGCTTTATGAAGATGATATGATAGTGTACACACAAAACCCTAGAGACTCAACCAAAAAACTGTTAGACTAATAGATCAATTTAGCAGAGTGGCAGGATATAAGATCAATTTCAAAAAATCAGTGGAATTCCTCTACTGTAACAAAGATAACTCAGATAAGGAAACCCAGAATGTAGTACCATTTACAGCAGCCAACCACAAACTGAGATACTTGGGAATGAACCTTATTAAAGACATGAAAGATCTATATAAAAAAACTAAAAAAACACAAACAAAAAACAAAAATAACCCCACATTTTTTCAAGACACAATTAAATATCTTTAAAAAATGGGAAAGTATGCTCTGTTCATGCATAGGAAGACCCAGTATTATGTAAATGAAAGTCCTACCAAAAGCAATCTACATGTTCAGCATAACCCCAATGAAGATCAAAATCCATTTGTTTAAAGAGATCAAAGGGGAAATTGTTAAGTTTATTTGGGGAAAGAGGAGACAGCGAATAAGCAAAGTACTTCTGAGAAACAAAAATGAAATGGGAGGTATAACTCTCCCTGACCACAAATCCTACTACACAGAACTAGTAGCCAGAACAGTATGATACTGGTACAATGATAGACACATAGACCAATGGTAGAGAATTGAGAATCCAGAAATGGACCAATCTAACAATGGCCAACTGATATTCAATAAGGAAATAAAAGTTATTAAAAGAAGACATTATAACCTCTTCAACAAATGATGCTGGCAAAACTGGACAAGAAAGCTGAAACAGGATCTACAACTCACACCGTACATAAAAATCGATTTAAGGTGGATCAGAGACCTGGGAATAAAGCCCCAAACCATAAATGTCGTAAGAGACAAACTGAGACCGAGCTTAGAAGGTCTAGTCTATGGTATAAAAAGACTGCCATATGTCGCTAGAAACACACAATCTGAACCTAATAAAATTGAGAATTTTCTGCACACCCATGTTTATTGCAGCTTTGTTTACAATAGCAAAGAGTTGGAAGTAGCCTAAGGGCCTATCAACAAACGAATGGATAGAGAAGCTGTGGTATAGCAACACAACGGAATACTACGCAGCACTGAAAAACAAGGAACTCATGCAATATTATTCAAAGTGGATGACCCTGGAGGACATTATGCTGAGTGAAATATCTCAGTCACAAAGGGAAAAATACTGCATGGTGCCACTGTTGTAGAATGGGTCTGTCATCAGGGTGGGGGTATGACAGAAAAAACTGGATAAATTATGTATATTGTATTGAAACTGCCCTGATACACCTGAGCACACAGCTGCAGTCACTATGTCAAGCCATCTTTTGGATTCTTCTAAGTGCATATAAATATATATGTATGTACACATTCACACGTTGTTGGTGTTAGGTGCCACTTAATCAGCCATGAATCACAGAAAACCTATGGACAACCGATTGAAACAACACTCTATCCTGCATCATAATTACAGTCTGCCAGGCTCAAGTCCACTGCTACAGTCAGTGTGCCAATTACATTTGAGGTCATCTTCCCTCTTTCTAACCCTCTATCCTTCCCAGAATTACACCTTTTCTAAGGACTGGTCCTCCTGACAACATGCGCAAAGTATCTGAGATGAAATTCCACCATCCTGGCCTCTAGGGAGAACCCTAGTTACACTCCCTTCAAGACAGATTTGTTCATCCTGCTGGTAATTCTTGGGATATTTAGTACTCTTCATCAACACTACAGTTCAAAGGCATCATTACTTTTCAGTCTTTCTCATTCATATTAAACTTTCACATGCATATGAATGAACAAAAACCCCCAAGTTTATGGTATACGTTGATCAACTTGTTTATTGATTTCCTGACTGCTGCTACAATGGATGTTGATCACGGATCCAAGTAAAACTTGAATCTTTTTTTTATCTATTATAATGTTGCCTATTGGTACAGTAGTGAGGGTATTTGTTAGCTTTAAAATCTTTTATTCATTTATTGATGCATATTTTCTTCCCTTCTCTCTTCCCCATCCCCCAGTCCACTTTGCAATGCACCCCTTTTTCCAGATTGTTGTGGTACTTATTTTCTTGATGTTGAAATGTAATCTATATTGAAGGTTGTAATCTTTGATCTTCTTTAATAAATGCTTCAATTATCCATAAAAAATTGAGAATTTTCAGGGAGATTAATTACGGAGTTGCACAATTTGATGGCTGAAGGAAATTGGAAGACTCTGATCTCAAAAACAATATATTCAAATGTTGTAAATAAAGTAGTATAATAAAAGACAGAAAAATTAATAAATGGGACCTTCTAAAAATTAAATCCTTGTCCTCATCAAAGAACTTTTCCCAACTGAGTGAAAGGAAACTTATAGACTGGGAACAAACATTTGTCAATACCACCTCAGACAAGAGCCTTATCACCAAAGTTCAGAGAATCCTACAGGGCCTCCAGAAGAAAAAGACTGATAATTCAATTTAAAAATGAGCAAAAGACATAGAAAGCCTTTTCACAAAGGAGGACATACGGAAGACCAACAGATGCATGAAGGAATGCTCCAAATCACTGGCAATAACAAAACGAGATGCAATTTGCCTCCAGTAGCACTGGCAAATTTTAACAAAGGATGCAAGTAACAAATGTTGGAAAGAATGTGACGCGATAGGGTTGTAAAACGGTAGAACTACTCTGGAAAGCAGTTTGTCATTTCCTCAAAAAGTTGGACACAGAAATTCCATATGATCCAGCTATTCCACTGCTCATAATATACCCTAAGGAAATGAGAACTGAGGCACAGAGACTTGTACGCCAATGTTCATAGCAGCGTTATTCACCATAGCAAGAATATGGAAACAGCCCAGATGTCTAACCACAAACGAATGGATTGAGAAATTATGGCACATTCACACAATGAAATACTATGCAGCACACAGGAACAATGACTTTGTAGCTCACTAGCTAACATGGGAGGGACCAGAAAGCATTATGCTAGGTGAAGAACTCAGTCTCCTAAAGACAAATACTGTAGAGTGTTTATGAAGATCCAAGTGGTGGTGGGAAGGGGTGCTTAAAAATAGGGTTGAACAATTTGATGGGTAGAGGGAGGGATTAGTAAAGGGAAGGGGAAAGGTTTGGTGTGGAAAGAATGTAAATAAACTTTATGAACTTTGTATGTAAAGCAGAATAAAATTATGACTTAACTTGAGAGGGACTGAAGAGCATTATGATGAGTGAACTAACTCAGTCCTACAAAGACAAATACTGTATAAAACCATGATTGTAGAATGAGTATGAGGTTCCAAGGAGGTGGGAGGAGGGGTGGAAGCATATGGATGAGGATGTGTGGAGGGGGAATAATCACGGGATCTTAAAACTTTGTGGCTGGCGGGCTGAGGGAAATGGAAAGTATCTGGTGTGAAAAAAAAATCATTTGAATTTTGTAGATAAACTAGTATAAAAAATTCTTTCATTGTTGTACAATTTCCTTCCTCTCCATGCCCCCTGTGCACTTTGCTATGTTCTCTTTATTCTGGACTATTGTGGTGCAAATAACACCTAATTATATATTTCTTTTAGATAGTTCTTTCCTCTCATCTACTTCAAACTAGTGTTCATTATTTATACCCTCTTTTCTTAGTTTCTCCCCAATCTCCATGTAGGTCCTGTTTTATAACAGTGACAATATGCAGTATTTGTCCTTTTGTGATTGAAATATTTCACTCAGCATAATATTTTTTGGGGTTTTTTTTTTGCTTGTTTTTCAGTGCTGAGTAGTATTCCACTGTGTGAATATACTACAGCTTCTCTATTCATCCATTTGTTAATGGACACTTGGGTGGCTTCCATCTCTTTGCTATTGTGAACAATGCAGGAATAAAAATGGGTGTGTATATATCTGTTTGGGTAGCAGTTCTGGTTTCTTTAGGGTATTTTCCCAATAGTGCAATAGCAGAATCAAATTGTATTTCTATTTCTTCTTCTTTTTTTTTTTTTGAGAAAGTGTCATGCTCCTTTCCACAGTGGCTGCATCATTTTATACTCACAACAAGAGTGATTAAGGGTTCTAGTTTCTCCACAACATTACTAGCATTTGTTCTTTGCTGTTCTATTGAATTCTGATATTCTTACTGGGGTGAGATGATATATCATAGTTGTTTTAAATTATGTATCTCAGAGCTAGAGATTTTGAACATTTCATCATGTGTTTGTTTTCCATCTGAATGTCTTCTTTGGTGAAGTGTCCATATCCTATGCCCATTTTGCAATTGGGTTGTTTATCTTTATCTTTTTTTGTGGTATAATTGGTTTTTTTTTATGTTGAACCATCCTTGAATACATGTTATGAAGCCCATTCGGTCATGATGAATTTTTTTTAATGTACTCTTAGATTCTAATGGCCAGGATTTTATTTAGGATTTTTGTATCTATGTTCATGAGAGATATTAGTCTAAAGTTTTCTATGTGGGTGGTGTCTTTGCCTGAATTTGGTATCAAGGATGTTTGCTTCAGAGAATGTGTCTGGGAAAATTCCATCCATTTCTATTTTCTGAAATACTTTATGTAGAATTACTGGCAATTCTTTTCTTAATGCTTGATAAAATTCATTTGTAAAGCCACCTGGTTCAGGGCCTTTGTTGTTGTTGGAGGTTGTTTTATTACCTTTTCAATTTCTTCTTTTGTACTAGGTCTACTGAGGTCTTCCATTTCAGTCTGTGTCAGTTTAGATAGGTTGTGAGTTTTTAAGTATTTGTCCATTTCTTCTAGGTTTTCATCTTTGTTTGAGTATAGTTTTTCATAATATTCCATGACACAATGATAGCAATAAAACCTAACCTTTCAATAGTCACACTGAATGTGAATGGTTTAAACGCACCACTGAAGAGAAAGAGAGTAGCAGATTGGATAAAAAAACAAAATCCATCAATATGTTGTCTACA
>NW_006399999.1:426100-484378 GCF_000299155.1 Elephantulus edwardii
TTTTCTTTTTCTTCTTTTGTTCATTTTGCTACTGGTTTGACAATTTCATTGACCTGTTTTCTGTAGAACTAACCCCCTGCTTTTTATGATGGTTTCAATTGTTTTTCTCTTTTCTATTTCATTTATTTCTGCGCTAATTTTTATAATTTCAGGTTTTTAGAGGGTGTCTGATTCTATTGCTTTTCTTTTTTAATTTGTTGGAGATGATAGATTAGAGAGTCAATTACTATTTTTCTTGCCTTTTGATGTGTTTGCTTATTGCTTTAAATAGACCTTTCATTACCGATTTGGCTGTTTCCCAGAGGTTTTGGTATTTTTTTTCATTGTCATTTGTTTCAAGAAATGTTTGAATTTAATTTTTCATTTTTCTACCATCACTCATGTACAAACAAGATGTTGTTCACCTTCTAAATATATTATTTTCTCCTTTATCCTCTTATTATTAATTCCAAGTTGTATAGTATTGTGGCTGAGAAGATACTTTGTATTATTTCTATTTTTTCTAAAAATTTATTGATTCTTACTTTGTAACCTAAAATATGATCTATTCTCGAGACCATTCCATGCACATTGTAGAAGAAGGTATACAAATATTCTTTTTTTAATTAGCCTATATATATCTATGATATTGGGTTGGTTTATTGTGTGGTTTAATTTTTAAGCATTTTGTTGAGTTTCTTTCTGGTAGTTCTATCTTTTCTTGAGAGTGGTGTATTGAATTCTCCTACTATGACAGTGGTGCTGACTCTTTCTTTTTAAAGATTTGTTAATGTTTGCTTTGTATATTTTCAAGCTGCACCATTTTGTGCAGGGATATTTATTATTGTTATGTTCTCTTTTTCTATTGACCCTTTAAGCATTAATTAGTATCTTCCTTGTCCTTTGTGCTGGTTTTTGTATTGAAATATATTTTATAGGAGAGACTCGCAGTAATGCACTAGAGCACTGAGAAGCCAAAGTAAAGCAAAGCAACCAAGATATTATGGAGATGAACAGAATATTTCAAAGGGCAGTGTGGTAAGACAATGTAAAATATTATAATTAAATATTGAAAAAGCTGGAGTCAGAAAATAAAAAAGGCTAAACTTGCTCAGAATTTTATAAGCCCAAGGAGCTGAAAAACAAATTCAAGCCTCAAGTAGTAATATTTAAGGATGCATTTGGAAGACTCTCAAATGATGCAGAAAGTATTAAAAGAACAAAAAGAGACCTTGAGAAGTGGAAAAATATCCCTTGCTCATGGAGAGGAAGACAGTATTGTGAAAATAACAATACTACCAATGGCAATTTACATGTTCAATGCAATCCCAATACAAATACCAATCTCATTCTTCAACAAAATGGAAAAGAGAAACAAGGTAGGAGGCATCTCACTTTCTGATTTCAAATCTTACTATACTGCGATAGTGGTCAAGACAGCATGGTACTGGTACAATGATAGACACACGGAATAGAATTGAAAATCCAAAAATCAGCACATCTACTTATGGCCAAATGATTTTTGACAAGGAAATGAAATAAATTATGTGGGAAAAAACAGCCTTTTAAATAAATGGTGTTGGCAAAACTGGAAAAATCTGCAGAAAACTAATGCAAGATCAACACCTCACACCATATACAAAAACCAATTCAAAGTGGATCATGGACCTAGGACTAAAACCAGGGACTATAAAATTCATTACAGAAAAGCTAGGAACAACACTAGAAGTCCTAATCCACAACATAAACAGTCTTCCAAGCATCCTGAAAAATTTAAAACCAGGACAGGATAAATTAGATGAATGGGACATTCTAAGAATCAAATCCCTATGGACATCCTAATAGAATATGCCATCCCCTTTTCCTTATGAATCAGGGTGAAATCTCTCTCAGGGAGGAGTGATAGGGAATGGCAAGGACACACCAACAAAGGAGATTAATCAGAATTGGTTTTGACAAGCACTGTGGCAATGGGACAATTAAAACAGACTTTCAAGGAAAATCAAAAGAGAGGAACGAACTGGGAGGGGGCGGGTAGAGAAAATAGTGCAACAATGAATGAATGGAAATCCAAAATCTCTGTAAATGTTCAATAAAATTAATAAAGTAAAATTTAAAAAAGATTAAAACACAAAACAAAACAAAAACAAACAAAAGAAAAACCTTCTCCAGCAGGGTAAAAAGGGAAGCCACAGACCAGGGAAAAAAAATATTTGGCAATGGCATGTCAGAAAATGCACTTACAGATAAAATTTATAAAATACTCAAGCACCACAACAAGATAAAGGTAACAAACCCAATTGAAAAATGGGCATGGGATATGAACAGACACTTTACCAAAGAAGACATTCAGATGACAAACACATGAAGAAATGTCTAAAACTCTTAGCTCTAAGAGAGACGCAAATCAAAACAACTATGAAATATAGTCTCACCCCAGTAAGAATAGCAAAATTTAACAGAAAACAACAAATGCTGGCGAGGTTGTGGAGAAATTGGAACTTTTATTCACTCTTGATGGGAGTGTAAAATAATGCAACCACTATGGAAGGCAGTACGACGCTTTCTCAAAAAGTTGCAAATAGAAATACCATTTGTCCCAGCAATTCCACTACTGGGAAAAAAAGAAACCATAACTGTCACCCAAGCAGATACATGCACACCCATATTTATCGTGGCTTTGTTTACAATAGCAAAGAATTGGAAAGAACCTAGGTGCCCATCAACAAATGAATGGATAGAGAAGATGTGGTATATTCACACAATGGAATACTACGTTGTACTGAAAAACAAGGAACTCATGAACTATTATACAAAATGGATGACCCTGGAGGACATTATGCTCAGTGAAATATCTCAGTCACAAAAGGACAAATAGTGCATAGTGCCACTGTTGTAAAACGAGACTGACATCCCCCTACTGGAGGGAGACTGAGAAAGGGTAAATTATGTATACAGCATTGAAACAGATGAGGAAGAGAACTGTTTAAAAGGGATATATGATTAGGTATTCTTGTCATGTCAGGAGTCCAGAATGAAGCCTGCATAGTGGAGTGGATTGGTGGCAGGGATTGTATAATAATTAAAAAATTTTCCCTTTACTTTTCAAGAAGAACTGGGGGGAAGTTGGACAGAGAGACAAGTGCAACAATGAATGAGTGGAAATCCAACGTCTCTGTAAATTTTCAATAAAATTGATAAAAAAGATATAATAAAACATTTTTTAAAAGAAGATGGAAAGAGTATACAGAGTCATTTTACCGAAAGGAATTGGTAGATTCAGAAGAATTTAATGAAATAACATATGAACAAGAGCCTGTGTAAATTAAGGAAGAAGTTCAAGTTGCTCTGAAAGAATTGACAAAAAACAAGGCCCCAGGAATTCACAGTATACCAATAGACATATTTCAGCAAACAAATGCTGCCCTAGATGCATCCACCAAATTGTTCCAAGAAATCTGCAGCTCAACCACCTGGCCAACTAACTGGAAGAGATCTGTATTTGTTCCCATTCGAAAGAAAGGTCATCTGACAGTGTGTGGAAATTATCGAGTATCTTTGATACCACAAGCAAACAAGATTTGGCTGAAGATTATCCCAACATCTGGAATAGGACATCAACAGAACACTGCCAGAGGTGCAGGCCAGGTTTAGAAGAGGCAGTGGTACTAGGGATATTGTAGCTAATGTTAGATGAATCTTAGCTGAACGCAGAGAGTATCAGAGGATTGTATATCTATGTTTCATTGACAATGCAAAGGCATTTGTGTGGATCACAACACACTGTGGCTACCTCTGAGAGGAATGGGAATCCCACGACACTGGATCTTGCTTATGAGAGACCTATACTTTGACCAGGAGAAAATTGTCAGAACAGGGCAAGGGAACAAGCATGGTTTAAAATTGGGAAGAGTGTATACAAGGGATGTGTCCTATATCCACACCTTTTCGATCTATATGCAGAACCGATTATCCAGGAGGCTGGGCTCCATGAGGAGAAATGTGACATCAGGACTGGAGGAAGAGTCATCAACAATCTGCATTATGCAGATGACACAACACTGCTTGCTGAAACTGAGGAGGACCTGAGGTGTTGCTGCAGAAGGTAAGGACTACAGCCTTCAATAAGGATGGATGCTCAATATGAAGAAAACAAAGATTCTCACTACTAGGCCTATTAGCATCATCAGGATGGATTGTCAAAAGATTGAGATTGTAAAGAGCTTTAGTTTGCTTGGCTCCACAATCAACACTCTTGAATGAAAAGATGTATTATGTTGGGAAAGTCTGCTGGTAGAGACCTCTCAAGAGGTCTGAAGGATATCAGCCTGGATCCTAAGGTGCACCTTATATAGGCCATGCATGGTCTTTGCAATCATTTTCTATGCATTAGAGAGCTGGACAATGAGTAGGGATGATAGAGGGAGAATTGATGCCTTTGAGCTGTGGTGTAGGAGATGAATATTTAATACACCATGGACTGCTAAGTGAATGAACAGGTTCATCCTTGAGAGGTTTAAACCAGGCTGCTTCTTGGAGGCAACGATTCTGAAGCTTCATCTGACATACTTTGAACATGTTGCAAGGAGGGACTAGTCCTTGGAGAGGGATGTCAAGCTTGGGAGGGTGGTGAGACAGTGAAGGAGACAAGACCCTCAATGAGATAGAGTGATTCAGTGACTTGGATAATGAGGCTAGGTATGTTAGAGACACTAAGATTGGCACAAGATAGAGCAGAGTTTAGTACTGTTGCAAATAGGTTCACTATGAGTCACAGGTGACTCAATGGTACAGGTGACTCAATAGCACATAACAACAACAACTTACTTTTTCTGGTTCCCATTTGCTTGGTATATTTTTTCCCACCCTTTTATTTTTAGTCTTCATCTTCACTTTTCAGATGAGTCTCTTGTAGACAGCATATTAATGATTTTGGATTTTTTTTATCCAGTCTCCTTTTAATTTTCTCTTGAGTGGTACATTTAAGCCATTCCCATTCTGTGTGATTATTGAAAGGCTAGGTTTTATTTACTGTCATTTTGTTGAGTTCTTTTTGGTGTTTTTACTGGCTACTCTTTACTATCCTGCTTTCTGTCACCTCTGTAAGAGGAAAGTCTCTCAGTGTTTCTTGCAACGCTGGTCTTGTGTGTGTATTTTTTTGTTTTGTTTTGTTTTGTTTTTAAACGCTGGTCTGGTTTTACAAACTCCCTTAGGTTCTTCTTTTCTGAGAATATCTGGATCTTTCCCTCATATTTGATGGACAGTTTTGCTGGATTCAGTATTCTTTGTGGATAGTTGTATTCTTTGAGTGCTTGATATGTCATTCCACTATCTTCTTGCTCACATGGTTTCTGCCGAAAAATCAACATTTAATCTTATTTCCTCTCCCTTGTAGGTTATTCTTTGTTTTTCCCTAGCTGTTTTCAGAATTCTCTCCTTAACTCTGGTTCTGGAAAATTTTATTATGATATGCCTTAGTGTTTTTCTTTTGGATCTATTCTATATGGTGTTCACTCAGCTTTTTAAATATATATTCTCTCAATCTACATTATGCCTGAAAAGTTTTCTTATAGAAATTCTTCCACAATTTTCTTAGTATCTTTACTTGTTTCTTCCTGTTTGGGGATTCCAACTATGTTCATGTTATTTCTCGATGGTGTCCCACATTGTTCTTTGGCTTTTTAATTTTTCCTTCCTTTTTGAATCTGCTTTTTGTTCTAGGAGATCAGTGGTGACAATTCTATTTTCTGTTTCACTGATTCTGTGTCCCATCTCTTCCACTCTGTTCAACATGTTGACAGCATCTGAAACATTGGTCCTCATATTCTGGATTGTGGTTTCTTGTTTTTCCAGAGACTTGTTTGTCTCATCTACATTGTCTTGGATGGTTTTTTAAAGTTCCTTTTGGTTTTTGCTTGCAGATTCCTGTAATTCTTCAAATTTGTCTTTCATCCATTGAAAATATTCAATCATTGTGCTTTTGAATTCTGTGTTATAAACTTCCATAAGACCTTCTGGCTTCAGAAAATCCATTGATACTGTGTCACTTTTTCAGTGTGATGTCTTGTTTGGGGTTTGCGTGGGGTGTGAGGTAGTCTGCTTCTTCTATGACATTTCGTGGTAGAGTTTATCATACCTGAGGCCTTAGCATGTTTCTTGTCTGAAAACCTTGGCTCAGGAAGTCACTGATCCATAGGAAGGCATGTCAGCTACCCTGCCTGAATTTGTCTCTGAACTCTTGACTCACGTGAAGTCTTGCTTCATTTGGGTATAGATATGGCCTATGAGTTAGCAGTCTTCTAGGACATTCCAAGGTGTCTGGGGCTAAAAGCAGCTCAGACTCTGGGAGGAGAGAGAAAATGGGATCATCTGTGATATTGACGCCCCTGGCCCAGTTCAGAGGGACAGCCAACATCGGGTTGTCCTTCAGGCAGCAGGGTGTCCAGGTGGCAGGGCCATATCATCCAGGCTGCAAGGCTGTGGGAAGGAGCATTCACGTGGTGGGGCTGTGGGAGCAGGTCTCCAGTTGGTGAGGCCTGGGCATCTAGAGAGCTTGTGGGAGTGTCCATGCAACAGGGCCAGGTCCTCCAATCAGCTGGTATGGGGTCCAGGTTTTGGGGGTTGGGCCACTAGGTAGAGGAGCCAAGGCCTTCAGGCAGAGGGACTGAGGCCTCCAGGTAGAAAGATCTGGGGCTTCCGGTAGTGGGGCTTGGTTTAGTGCTCCAGGAAGGAGAGAAGTCAAGGCCACACTAAGAACTTTTTAACACAAGTACCTATTTATTTGACTGGACTAGATCCATGGCTGTTGACAATGCAATGACTGCTAATGACCAAATGTTACCACTTTAAACATTTAAAGCTATCTTAATATCTGTTTGAAATTCTTTTTGGAAAAAATATAATAAATTTAAGGCCACACTTTAGGTCCACAGAAAGTTTCCTTCCTTTAAAGCTTTAATGCAAATGACTCACGTGGAGAAATGCTGCCATAATTTGTCAATCAGTTCCTTTTTTAATACTGTTTCATATTGGTAGAGAAAGTAAGTTTTAGTCCAGAATTACTTAAATTTGAAGTTGAATCATATTATAAAATTAACACCCCAGAAAAGAGGACAGAAAAGTGGCCTGTAAGCTATAAACTTTTACTCCTTTTGTGTCTTCAGCAGTCCTCTTGACTATAATGATAATCTTTCTTCACATCTACCCCCCAACCCCCCAAGAGCCTGGTTCTATTTTCACATTTGTGTTTAAATCCCATATCTGAAGCAGGAGTGGCATCCACTTCCTAACAACATTCTATGAACTTTGATAAATCATGATAGTTACAGAAAGGTTTCAGGTCTTTTGTTCATAGAGTAGCTATTAGTCACGTTCGACTCGATGGCAATCAACAACAATACAATAGAGTCCTCTACTTGAACATTTTACCATCAGCTCAATCTCAGAATGTTAGAAACCAAATTAAGTATTTTCTCTATCAAGTCGTTGTTCTCTTTGGATTGAAAAATAAAATTTCTATCAGTGGTGCAATGACTGTTATTGTCACTCAAATATAAGACTTTGCAAATCTGGTTGCTTCTTTTTCTAAAATGTCTATTAACTTGACCTTACACTTTATGTTCTCAATGTTACTATACATTTATGTTCTCACACTTAAATTATTTTAAATGTAAGTGATATTGTATGATAATTTTCACACTCTGTCAGGTCACCATTTTTAGCAATGTGAATAAATATGGCCAGGTAGCTATCCTCCAGAGTTCTAGGCAAAATCTGGTGAGCAAGTCCAGGGCAACATCTGTTTTTTGAAATATGTCAATTAATATTCCATCATTCCCTGAAGATTTATTTTTTTGACAAGTCCTTAAGAGCAGCCTGAACTTCCTCCTTTATCACTATTGCTTCTTGATCATATGTTGCTTCTTAAAATTCTTCTGTGTCAGCCAATTATTTTTGGTACAGTAACTCTAGATACTCCTTCCATCTTCTTTTAATTCTTTCTGGATTATTCACTATTCTACCCATAGTATCCATATGTATTGTGACTCCAGGCTTGAACTTATTCTTTAGTTCCTTCATCTTTAGAAATTCCAAGCGAGTACAGCCCTTCTGATTTTTGGACTCCAGTTCTTTATACATTTCATTATAATATTGTACATACTGTCTTGGTAATTGAAAGCATAGATTCATGAAAATGGTTGAAATTAAATAATAGCTACTTATTGCCTGGATCATCTTAACAAGTTATTTAACTTCCTAGGAATTAAGTTTCCCCACTGAGATAATGTTGATCTTAATAACAAAAATATTTATGTTATACAAGTTCTGTAAGCATAAATGCTGTAAAACTGTACAAACATGTATGGTATCTGGAACATTATTAGCCAATAAATGCTTTCTATTAACATGAAAAAGTCTCCTATTTGTCTTTCCAAATCAAATAGCTTGTATATATTATGTTGCTTATCTGTGGGCAATCTTATGTTCATCTTACTTGATCAGTATGAATGCATTTGGCATTTCTATATGTAGTTTCCTTACCAAACAGTTTTCAGAACTATACTTTAAAGGAATGAGGGTTACAAGAGGAAGAAAAACTTGAGAGAAAATTATAAAGAAAATCTCTGGTGATACAGAATGTTGTTGACAGTTGTAATGGAATAATTTCCAATCAGGGCAACTGCATGTGTGCATGTGGAACTTCTCCACAGGGTTTTCAAGGGTGTGTTCTTTCAGAAGATCACCAGACCTGTGTTCTGAGGTGCTTCTGAGTATATCTGAGTTGCAAAACTCTTGCTTTGGAGCTAAGCACTATACAATTTTAAGGCCCTTAGGGACTCCTTAGTGAGATAGAACATTGGGGAAATTAAGCTAAGTCGACTAAAAGACCTGAAGTGTTTGCTGTATAAGATCAAGGACTACAGTATTCAATATCGATAGAAGCTCAATATCAAGATGACAAAGATTCTCACCACTGGACCAATTGGCAGCATCATGATAGACAAAATATATAGAGACTGAGATTGTTAACAATTTCAACTTCTTTGGCTCCACAATCAACACTCTTGATACCAGCAGCAGGGAAATCAAAAGACAAATTGCATTGGGAAAATCTGTCTTAAACCTCTCCAGAGTACTGAAGAGCAATAATGTCAGTCTAGAGACCAATGTGAACCTGATCCAAGCCATGGTCGATGCCTTTGAGTCATGGTGCTGGAGAAGAATATTGAACACAAACTGCTAAGAGAACAAACAAGTCTGTCCTGGCAAGAGTCAAACCAAGCTACTCCTTTGAGGCAAGGATTTTGAAGCTGTATCACATACTTTAGACATGTTGCCAAGAGGGACCAGTTTGTGGAGAAGGACATCCCATTGGAACGGTGGAGGAACTGTCTTGGCATGGAAGACTCTGGACGAGCTATATTGACAGAATGACTAAGGTAAGGAAGATAGGTGTGTTGGAGACACAGGATAGGGCAAGGTTCAGTGGTATTATGAATAGGGTTGCTATGAGTTTCAGTCAACTCAATGGCACATGATAATGACAGACTAAAACTAAATGAAACCAATCCAAAAAACAACAACAAAATAACCTTCCATATTTAGGAGTGAGAGAGATCTCAGTTTAACTTCTAATTCTGATATATTTGACTGTGAAATTTAGCTAGTAACTGATCAACTCTTTTCACTTTCTCAAGAGATGATGAGGATGGCTCAGTATAGGGCTGGGTTCAGGCTGACTGTTCACAGGGTCACAATGAGAGATATTCAACTTGACAGAACCTAACAACAACAAAACCACTTGTAAATTGAGGGTAATAAAAGTATCAGACATACAAGATTATTGTGATTTAATTGGAACCAAAATATTTCTCTTTGGATGTTTACCAAGGATGGAGAGAAGAGAGAAGAAGGAAAAAAAGTACAAAAAATATACAAAAAAAGAAAAAAATATACAAACACACTGTAAATGAATTATTATACAAAAACCAATAATTTTTTTTTAAAAAATGAGTGAAGGTAAAAGCAACATACAGTAAGGGGATGATCATCATGGTATTACTAAAGTAGAGATGACAAAGAGAGATACATATAGAAGAAGAATTAGTGGAAATCAGAATTATAGGGAGGAATTAGGAAAAGTGTGATTACATTGTGACTACTGAAATTAATGTTGTGGAATACACTATGTATGAATGGTTTTATGAAAAATTAATTTGCTTTGTATATATTTATTGGAATCACAATAAAAAAAATGCACCACAGAACCCTGGGGTTGCTGTGATGCTGAACCTTGTGCATTGGTATGTCAAAAGCCGTAACAGTTATCCATGGTGGACAGTGTTTTGGTGTAGCTCCCAGTTTAAAACATGTTTGGAAGTAGGAGAGGCACCCACTTTCTAAACATGCCTCCGGAAACGCTATGAACTTTGATAAATTTCAGTAGTTATAGAAAGGCTTCAGGCCTTTTGTCCATAGAGTTCCTGGGAGCTGTGCTTGACTTGAAGGCACTCAACAACAACAACACCCTAGACCAATAAAATACTATTTCAGTGAGGATAAGGAGTCCATTTTGTTCACTATTTAGTCTATTTCCTGCTTTATCTCTTCCTAGAATATTATGTGGCCTATAGTATGCACTCACCACTGGGCCAACTGGCATCAGTATGGATGGTGAAGAAATTGAGATAGTTAACGTTTTCATTTGTTTGGCTCCATAGTCAACGGTCTTGGTAACAGCAGCCAGGAAATCAGGAGACGAATTGCATTGGGAAAGTCAGCTGTGAGGGACCTCTCAAGAGTACTGAAGTGCAACAATGTCAGGCTGGAGACTAAGGTGCACCTGATCCAGGCTATAGTCTTTGCAATTACATGCTATGCATCGGAGAGTTGGGCAGTGAATAGGGATGATAGAAAGAGAATTAATGTCTTTGAGTTGTGGTGCTGGAGAAGAGTGTTGAATATACCATGGACTGCTAGGAGAACAAACAGGTTTGTCCTGGAGAGGGCGAAGCCAGAATGTTCCCTGTAGTCAAGGATTCTGAAGGTTCGTCTGACATACTTTGGTCTTGTTGCAATGAGGGACTGGTCCTTGGAGAGGGACATCATGTTTGGGAGAGTGGAGGGACGGCACAGGAGAGGAAGTCCCTCGATGAGATGGATCGATTCTGTGAGTTGAGTGGTGGGAATGAATGTGTTTGAGACGGCGCGGTTGGCACAGGATAGAACGGCATTTAGGTCGCTATAAGTCACAAATGACTTGATGGCACATAACAACAAAGCAACATAGTATGTATTCAGTAAATAATCGCATGAACAAAGTTCCTGGTACATGGCCGGTAAGAAGTAAATGTTACTATTATTACTCATTATCCTCTTCCATTTAATTCTGCAGAGTGAATTAAAATCAGAAAATGCCCAGATGATATTTAGAGCAGGAAATGGTGATATGAACTGTGAAGTCAATAAAGAAGCTAATCAATACTGAGCTATGTGTCAGTTTCTAATTGCATTTTAGTTCATCCCCTAGAAAATGTTTTTTTTTCTTTGATTATAATAGTTGAGTATTAAAATCCAGCCCAAGTAAACTCAACTGTGGATATGTTAGCACAAAATATAATGGCTGTATTTTCTCCTTTGGAGTAGAGAACGGAGAGCCTACCATGTGGGAGGGAGTCATGAGACAGGTTTGAAATAGTGGCTCTGCAAAAATTTGCTTCTTTTCAACATAGGAAATTCCTTTCCCGTGTTTGGGCTATACCTTTCTCACTTGGTCTCACGAGAAGAGACCATAAGTCATGTCTTCATCTCAAGCACACTCATTATGAAAAAAAAAAACAACAAACCGAAAAAACTTTAAGCTCCTCAACCTAAAATTCCCTCTGACCACGACTTCTGTTTTCTTTACCTCTCTTATTTCCTGTTTTCTCCCTGAGGAAGAGAGAAAATTAGGTACAAAGCAATGGCTCTCAATCTTTTATCAGCAATTAAGTTTAATTTTGAGGTTTTTTTATTCTGTTCTTCCAAATCAATTGAATTTATAGTATAAAATTAATTTTATTTATTTATATTCATAAAAATAGCATATAGTGTTAGTTTCCTGATCAGCATGATACAATCAGTATTAACAAAATGAACAGGCAATAGCAAAGAAACTTGACATTTTAATCAGGTTGTGTAATTTATCATAAGTAAATGAATGTTCTCTGTTAGGATCCTTTCAAATGTTAAAAATGACTTCTAGACTTTCATTATTATCTTCACAGACCCCCTTGTGGAGGGTGTGAGCTGAACACTCAAGGGAGGAATCACCAGTGTACTAGAAAGAAAAGTAAGTTCTAATAAATGACAGAAGTTCAGAGGCTCACTTTTGAATTAGTGTGAGAAAGGGAGAACAATATCTGACATGCTAACTTGTGGCTGTCATCTTTTGAATACTTCCTATGTGTCAAGTCACTTTGCTAATTGCCTTATAGAAATGATTTTATTTAAATTTTACAACAAGTTTGTGAAGTAGTTTTTATTTGCATTTTGTTGTTAGGCACTGGAGAGTTGGCTCCAAATGAACAATTGTGACATAAAAGGCAAGTGACTGCCCAAGTTTACACTACTGGAATGGCAGAGTTGGATTATAAATTCAGGTCTGCTTGAATTCAAAGCCATGCTCTTAATAGTTATGTCATACTGACTCTCATAGCCTGGGATAAGAATCAAAGCACTCTGCTGACTGATAAGAGCTACATAAATATAAGGTAAAATTGTTACTGGCACTTGTGAATTCCTATCCTATGACTGTTACCTAAACTCTTAAGTCTATCATCTCTCTTTTAGCTCCATTGTTTAATAACTCCAATCTAGAACCACGGGCCACCTACTTAAAAAATACACTCCAGAATTAAGGTTGCATAGTGGCATATGCTCGGGGCTGGGGAGGGGGCATTGTATATCAATGAAGGAATGTTTCTTTTACTTTTCAGAGAGAAGAGCAAACTGCAGGGGAGGGATGGGGCAGGGAGAAAAATGCGACAATGAATTGGTGGAAATCCAAAATCTCTGTAACTGTTCAGTAAAATTAATTAAAAAATACAATTATAAAAACCTTTACAGTCTGAATTTTGGTCACCTTTACATTGCTAATAATAAATACTAGGTAATACTCAGGACATAGAAAGTTCTACAAATGAAATAGTTCCCTTGATCCCTATTTCTGCCTAGCAAAAGCCTAATTTCTCAAGGGCATTCCCTCTCTCTTCTGACCTCTGACTTCATAAGGGAAGAAGAAAGCAAGATTCATAAGCCAAGGTTCATTCTTATGTGGAAGAAGTCAGATATGCCTCCACCCTCAACTCTTTCACCAGTTCTGATATCAGTCATCCCTCTCATAGGCCTCTCTCTACTTCTCTTCTGGGTTGAATAATTTGTAATAGTCACATAGAACTCACAGAAATCACTCACTAATTACTGGGTTTATTAGGGAACTAACAGGTCACATTCGTGATCATAAACAGCTCATAATACACTTTATTGTTGTTGTTGTTGTTGTTGGGGACATTCTTTTCTCAGCTGTACACACTTCTTTCTGGCGATCAGTTTCTTGATCTTAAAGGCCCTGTTCACTGACTTGTTCAATCAAGTGTTACAAAGCTCTTTAACTCCACCAATAAGTACCTGGCAAGACTTCACTCTGTCAGCAACTGTCCTGTTCCAAGGTACTCAGTTTTATCATTCAATGGGCGAGTAAGTCCATTATGTCTTTTCCTATTAAGTCTCCTGGTTCCGCTGCCAACAATTCTTTGCTGGTGCATCTCACTGTCTATCGTCATCTTGGTGTTACAGCTCTCACTCTGTGTCTCATCAGTCTAAAATGTTCCCAGCATACAGATATTAGGAAAAAAATACAACCCACTCTTATCTCTTCTTGGTGGCAGTCAGGTCTCCCTACACTCTACTGTGGGATTGGTTTATTTTTAAGCCTAGCATTAAGGCAAAATTAAAAAGTCTCCTCATTAGGGTTCCATACACTTTCTGTGCATGATCCCATTGTCACAAGGATGGCATGCACCTTGTTTACGTTACTAGCAAGAAATTTAATCTTCTTGATTGGCACTAAGTATCTCATTTGAATAATCTTATCCAGCCAGGGATACCTGGTGCTGTAGTCCATAGGGAGTTGTTCTAACAACCTAAAGACAGAGCCTCTATGGTGGTCCAAATCCACCAGTGACTCCTTGGAGAGAAATGGACAGTCTCCTACCATTCAATTTACAGCCGTGAGAAAACTCACAAGAGTGTCAGCTATGAGTCAGATTGAATTTGACAGCAATCAGTTTGAGGCCCACTCATTTACTGGGAGGAAAATATATATATATATATTTTGAAAGATAATATTAAGTAATTCAAATCACTGCAATTAAGTTTCTTCCTCTTTCTTGAAATTACCAATAGCAGTTTTCCTTCTCTAATAGTTATTTTTATAACCACTTGCATCCACCAGAAGATAGCAGTCTTCTTGGGGGCATTATTTTCTTCATTAGATTAATTAATATTGTGACTGAATGGAACTTACAGATCATATAACCTAGCCTCTAGATTCTGAAATGGCAAGTGAATTTCTTTAAGTTATATAACTAGCAAGTGGCAGAGCTGGGGTTAGAACACAACATTTTTATTCTAAAATCAATGGATTGTCTCTTGGAATTTACATTTTCCACAATGCCTATCATGTTTGTACATGAGCAGCCATTCAAGGATAATTGTTGAATAGAATATTTGGGAAAGCAATACATTTTTGAGAAGAAGATAAATCTTGTTCTTTCTTAAATGTTACAGCTTATGCTTCTGTTGGGTGAATATATTGCAGAGAATAGGATGTAAGTGGTTTACTGAAATACTATTTGTATAAAATAACATATTCCATAAATATTTACATTCCAGACACAAAATCTGTTACAAGAAAGGCATTTTACCCCTCTTTTTGCTGTTTTCATGTTAACTACATGTGCTCAACCATTCTTTTATCACCAGCTCCTATATTCTGAGACAGGAAATGGAGTCAACACATTTTCCACAGCACTCTTCTTCAAATGTACTTTGTCATTACCTTCTACCACTGTATCATTTTCCTCAAATTATTTTGTTAGTACAAGGAAGATTCAGTTAACTCTATGACCCACCAAAATTTTTTATTCTAGTCTCTACTTCATTAATTTTACAAAGGTTCTCAATTTTTCAGTTTGGAAATAAAAGTCAGAAGATAAAATGTAGCATTCTACAAAAACTGGAAGCAATGTTTCCGGTCTTCTCTTTTTCTATGCACAGTATTTTAAATCTCACGGATCTACCCTCCACTCAGAGCCTCAAAGATTTAGCAGTCAACTAACTGCTAAACTTTTTTTAGTACTATTCCTTCTATTTTTCTTCTCTGAAATGGAGATTATTTCATTTCTAACTAGCAGTTTCCAGTGAAACAAATAGAATGCACCATTTTGAAAACTAGAATAATCAAGGCACTACAAGTTTATAGTGTATCTTTTTGAAAGCAAAAGAGTCTCAGAATAAAGAAATAATTGTCTTGGAAAGTTTTTTCACATTTTATTACTACTTTTTTATTGTTGTTGTTGTTGTTATGTGCCGTCGAGTCGTTTCTGACTCATAGCGACCCTATGCACAACAACCCTAAAACCTGCTCTATCCTGAGCCAACCGCACCGCCTCTGACACACCCATCCCGACTGCCCCAGTCACTGAATCAATCCATCTCATAGAGGGTCTTCCCCTCCTGCGCTGTCCCTCCACCCTCCCAAGCATGATGTCCCTCCGCAAGGACCCGTCCCTCCTGGCAACATGTCCAAAGTGTGTCTGACGAAGCCCCAGAATCCTTGCCTCCAAGGAGTAGCTTGGTTTAATCCTCTTCAAGATGAATCTGTGTGTTTTCCTGGGAGTCCATGGTACATTCAGTACCCTTCTCCAGCACCACAGCTCAAAAGCATCCACTCTCCTTCTGTCCTCCCTAGTCATTGTCCAACTCTCTGATGCATAACAAGCGATTGCAAAAACCATGACCTGTATCAGGCGCACCTTAGTCTCCAGAGAGACACTGTTGCTCCTGAGTACCTTTGAGAGGTCCCTAACAGCAGACTTTCCCATCGTGATATGCTTTTTGATTTCCTGACTGCTGGTACCAAGAGTGTTGACTGTGGAGCCGAGCAAACTGAAGCTGTGAACACTCTCAATCTCTTCGTCATCCATCCTGATGCTGCCAATTGGTCCAGTGGTGAGAATCTTTGTCTTCTTGACATTGAGCCTTAGTCCATACTGAAGGCTGCAGTCCTTGACCCTTCGCAGCAAGTGCATGAGGTCCTCCTCAGTTTCAGCAAGCAGGGTTGTGTCATCTGCATAACGCAGATTGTTAATAGATCTTCCACCAACCCTGATGCCACAATTCTCCTCATAGAGCCCAGCATCTCGGATAATCTGCTCTGCACACATGTTGAAAAGGTATGGAGACAGGATGCATTCCTGGCGTACACCCTTCCCAAATTTGAACCATGCAGTGTTACCCTGTTCTGTTCTGACTACTGCCTCTTGGTCCAAGTACAGGTTTCACATTAGCACAATTAAATGTTCTGGGATTCTCATTCTTCTCAGAGTCAGCCACAGTTTGTTATGATCCACACAGTCAAATGCCTTTGCATAATCAAC
The DNA here is from genome assembly GCF_000299155.1 of Elephantulus edwardii. Taxonomy (NCBI): domain Eukaryota; kingdom Metazoa; phylum Chordata; class Mammalia; order Macroscelidea; family Macroscelididae; genus Elephantulus; species Elephantulus edwardii. The sequence continues at coordinate 442,780 of NW_006399999.1, forward strand.
GAAACACAGATAGACATTCTTCTGGTATTGTCTGCTTTCAGCCAAGATCCATCTAACATCAACAACAATATCCCTAGTACCACGACCCCTTCTAAACCCAGCCTGGACTTCTGGCAGTTTTCCACTGATGTTCTTTTCCAGTCATTTTTGGATAATCTTCAGAAGAATCTTGCTTGCATGTGAAATCACTGATGTTGTTCTATAGTTTCCACACTCTGTTGGGCCACCCTTCTTTGGAATGGGACAAATATAGATCTGTTCTAGTCAGTTAGCCAAGTGGTTGTTCTCCGGATTCCTTGGCACAACTTGGTGAGCACATCCAAGGCAGCATCTGTTAGTTGAAATACATCAATTTGTATACCATCTATTCCTGTGGCCTTATTTCTTGCTATTTCCTTCAACGCAGCTTGAACTTCTTCCTTCATCACCATAGGCTCTTGCTCATATGTTGTTTCATGAAATTCTTCTGTCTGCCAATTCCTTTTGATACAGTGATTCATTATATTCTTTCCATCTTCTTTTAATACTTCCTGGATCATTTAATATTCTGCCTAAAGCATCCTTTATTATAGCACCTCGAGGTTTGAATTTGTTCTTCAGTTCCTTGAGGTTAAGAAATGCTGAATTAGTTCGGCCCTTTGGATTTTCTGACTCCAGCTCCTTGCACATTTCATTATAATATTTTGTGTTGTCATCCCATGCTGCCCTTTGGAATCTTCTGTTCAGCTCTTTAGTATCTTGAATTCTTCCTTCTGCTTTAGCTTCTCTGCACTCCAGTGCAATCTTCAGAGTTTCTTCTGACATCCATTTTGGTCTTTCCCCCCCCCTTTTGTCTTTTTAATGACCCTTTGCACTCTTCCTGAGTGATACATTTGACATTCTCCCAGAAATTACTAGGTCTTCACTCATTAGTGTTCAAGGCCTGAGACCTGTTCCTGAGATGGTTCTGAAATTCAGGTCTGATTAACTCAAAGTCATATTTTGGTTTCCGTGGATTTGGTTTAATTTTCCTCACCTTTAGCTTGAACTTGCTTATGAGTAGTTGGTGGTCTGTTCCACAATCAGCTCCTGACCTAGTCTTCACAGCTGATATTGAGCTTCTCCATCGGTTCTTTCCGCAGATGTAATCTATCTGATTTCTGTGTATACCATCAGGTGAAATCCATGTGTATAACCTGCATTTATGTTTTTTATAAAACGTATTTGCAATGAATAAGTCATTGATTGTGCAAAATTCAGTCATTCTATCTCTAGCTTCATTTCTGTCAGCAAGTCCATGTTTTCCAACTACTGATTCTTCTTCTCTTTTCCCAACTTTTGAATTCCATTCACCCATTATTATCAATGCATCTTGATTGCATGTTCGATCGATCTCTGACTGTAAATGTTGGTAGAAATCATCTATTTTGTCTTCTTTGGCTCTGGTTGTTGGTGCATATATCTGAATGATAGTGGTATTCCCTGTATTCCTTGTAAGTGTATGGATATTATCCTGTCACTCACAATGTTGTACTTCAAGACAGATCTAGAAATTACCTTTTTAACTATGAAAGCAACCCCATTTTATCTCGCCTTTTCACCTCCAGAGTAATATATCATATGATCATCAGACTCAAAATGCCCCATGCCAGTCCATCTCATCTCTCCAATGCCTAGTATGTCAATATTTATGCATTCCATTTCTTTCTTAACAATTTCTAATTTTCCTGTATTCATAGCTCTCATATTCCATGTTCCAATTACTAGTGTCTGCTTAAAACTGTTCCTCTTCCTTGGTATGTCCATACTTCAAAGTTCTTCCTCATTTGCCCTCTCTGTAGTCTACGTGTGTTCTATTGTACATAGGGCTTTCAGAGGCCTGCTATTTCAGAAGTGGAAGGCCAATCCTTCTTCTCAGTCTGTCTTAATCTGAATGTTCAGACTTAGAGTAGTATCTGACAGACAAGCAATCTATAGAACTGTGAAAGATAAATCCCTCATTGTGGAGTTAACCATTAATTTCATTGTTGTCCCTGCCCTTTGCCCAGTGTCTTGACCCACTTATTTCCCAGCTCCACCCTCCACTAGGAAATCCCTACACTTCTACCTAATCCCTTCAGCATTTATCTTCCATTGTCCAACCCTTGATCTGACAGCTTGTATCTGAAGCTTTCTTGGCTTCTGTTATTCCAACACGTCAGCTGCTGATAATTTCTTATGCTGTGATCAGTGTCTCCTAAGTATAGTGATAATGTCTCTGAAGGGAGGGTGATATGTCCTGTAGAACTGATGTATAGATTGTATTTTTCTTCTTGGCCCGAGGGCCTGTGACCCTAGGGCCCGAAAGACCTTGGAGCAGCCTTGGGCCTTTTGTACCTGTAGGTGGGGCAAAGTTTTTCCCACGAGTTGCTTCTCTATTAGTTGGCCCCCGGTTCTGCGCCCGTGAATTCCTGTCTCCCCCTTTCTGCCCGCTGGGATCCCTCGGTCTCCCCTCTGCACATCCCAGGAACAACCTTGGTGCAGCCTTCCATATTCTTTTGTTGCTTCCTGTATCAATCAGTATTTAGCCCATGGCATCCTTTATTATTGCAACTGGAGGCTTGAATTTGTTTTTCAGTTCTTTCAACTTTAGATATGCTGAGTGTGTTCTTCCAACTTTACTTTCCAACTACAGCTCTTTGCACATTCTTGTATAATTTGCTTTGTTTTCTCAAGCTGCCCTTTAAAATCTCTTTCATCTCCTTTATTTCTGTTTTCCCTCTTTTGTTCAGCCTTCCTGATACTCTAGTGTAATATTCAGTCTTTTCTGTCTTCCATTTTGGTCTTTCCTTCTGTCTTTGTAATGACCTTTCACTTTCTGCACTGATGATATCTTTGATGTCATCTCATAACTCATCTGGTCTTCAATCATTAATATTTAATGCCTCAAACCTATTCTGTAGATGATTTTTTTAATTCAGGTGCGATAGACTTGATTTCTGTGGACTTTCTCCCCATTTTATTCAATTTGAATTTGAACTTCTACATGAGTAATTGACAGTCTGTTCCACATTGTTGGTACTGAGCTTCTCCAGTGATTCTTTCCAAAGATGTAGTCAATCTGACTGTTAAAATGACAGTGTTTTTAACAAAAGATGCTGGCAAAATTAGTCATGTTGTTGTTTTTGTTATGAGCCATCGAAGCACCTGTGACACATAGTGACCATATGTACAACAGCCCTGAACCCTGCTTTATCCTGTGCCAATCTTATTTTCTCTGACACACCTACCCCCATTACCCCAGAAACTGAATCAATCCATCTCATCCAGGGTATTCCTCCCTAGCACTGTGCGTCCACCTTCCCAAGTATGACATCCCTCTCCAAGGGCTGGTCCAGGCTTGGAACATGTCCAGAGTATATCAGATGAAGTTTTAAAATCCTTGCCTCCAAGGAACAGTCTGATACCACCCTCTCTAAGCTGAACCTATTTGCTCTCCTATCAGTCCATTCTATCATCATTCTATCAGTTCTCATTCTATCATCCCTAGTCATTGTCCAGCTTCCTGATGCATAGCAGTTATTGCAAAGACTATGGCTTGTATCAGATGCACCTTAGTCTCCAGACTGACATCATTGCTCTTTAGTACTTTGGAGAGGTCTCTGACAGCAGACTTTCCAAATGTAATTAATCTTTTAATTTTCTGACTTCTGATACCACAAATGTTGATATTGGAGCCACACAAACTAAAGCTTCATCTCAGTCTCTTCACCATCTATTATGATGCTGTCAGTTGGCTCAGTGGTGAGAATCTTTGTCTTGTTGCTGTTGAGCTTCAATACACATTGAAGACTGCACTCCTTGATTTTCTGCAGCAAGCGTTTCAGGTCCTCCTCAGTTTCAACAAGCAGGGTTGTGTAACCTGCATAACGCATATTGCTGATGATTCTTCCTCCAATCCTCATGTCACATTTCTCCTCATAGAGCCCAACCTCCTGGATAATCTGTTCCGCATATATATTAAAAAGGTATAGAGATAGGACACATCCTTGGCCTACACCCTTCCCAATTGTGAATCTTGCAGTATTTCCTTGCTCTGTTCAAATGATTGCCTTCTGTCCAAGTATAGGCTTTGCATAAGCACAATCAGGTGTTCTGGGATTCTCATTTTTCTCAGAGTTAGCCACAGTTTTTATGATCCACACAGTCAAATGCCTTTGCATAGTCAATGAAACACAGATAGACATTCTTCTGGTAATCCTTGCTTTCATACAAGATCCATGTAACATTAACGATCTTATCCCTGGTACCATGACCTCTTCTAAACCCAGCCTGTACTTCAGGCAGTTCTCTGTTGATGTGCTGCTCCAGTTGTTTTTTGGATTATCTTCAGCAGAATATTGCTTGTGAAGTCCATGATACTGTTTGATAATTTCTGCACTCTGTATGTCACTTTTCTTTGGAATGGGAAAAAATATAGATCTTTTCCAGTCATTTGGCCATGTGGTTGTCTCCAGATTTCTTGGCACAATTTCATAAGTATATCCAAGGCAGTGTCTGTTGAAATACGTCAATTGCCATGTCTTAAATTCCTGGTCCTTGCTTTTCCCCCACTTTTTTCAGAGCATCTTGAACTTCTTCATCACCACAGGCTCTTGCTCATACGTTGTTTCATAAAATTCTTTTTTGTCTGTTAATTCCTTTTGGTACAATGAGACTCTGTATATTCTTTTCATCTTTTAATGCTTCCTGAATCATTTAAAATCCTCCCCAAAGCATCCTTAAGTATTTAAACTTGAGGCTTGAATTTGTTATTCAGTTCCTTCAGCTTAAGAAATGTCAAGCAAGTTCAGCCCTTTTGATTTTGCGACTCCAGTTCTTTGCACATTTCATTATAATGCTTTACTTTGTCTTCCTGCACTTCCCTTTGGAATCTTCTGTTCAACTCCTTAATATCCTGGGTTTTTCCCCTTTACTTTGGCTTCTCTACCATCTAATGCAATATTCAGAATTTCTTCTGACATACATCTTGGTCTTTTTTTCTCCTCTTTTTATGACCTTTTGCATTCTTCTTGGATGATATTCTTGATATCCTCCCACAAAGCATCTGGTCTTCACTAATTAGTGTCCAAGGCCTCAAACCTGTTCCTGAGATGGTTTTGTAATTCAGGTGGTATAGACTCAGGGTCAAATTTTGGTTCCTGTGGGTTTGAATTAATATTCCTTAGCTTCAGCTTGAACTTGCATATGAGGAGTTAGTGGTCTCTTCCACAATCAGTACCTGACCTAGTTTTCACAGCTGAAATTGAGCTTCTCCAGTGATTCTTTCCACAGATGTAATCTATCTGATTCCTATGCATACCATCAAGTAAAACCCATATGTTTTGCCTGTGTTTATGTTTCATTCTTTTGGCAGTCCATGAGATATTCAGTACTCTTCTCTAAAGCTCAGAAACATCAGTTCTTCTTCAGTAATCTTTATTCATTTTCTAGCTATCAGATACATAGCAAGTGATTTAAAAGACCATGGGCTAAATGAGGCACACCTAAATCTTCCAACTGACATCGTTGTTTTACAGTATTTTAAAGAGGTCTTGCACAAAGCAGTATGTCTTCTTATCTTCTGACTTCTTGTCAAGTTATAAGGACATAGCTTTCTGTTTATTAAAAGAAGAGTCTTATTAATAGCTAACTGAAAACTACAGGTAAAGAGCTCCCTGTTTTTTGAGGCATTCCAACTACAATAACTATGATGTTATGGAGAGAATTCTAACATGAGAAAAGTATGATGAAGATAATTTTTATGATTGTTGAGTTTTTGGAGATATTCTATAGTACTAGTTCACTGTATCTTCCTCATCTAAATCCAATTACTTAATAGTCACCAAAGATATTACCAAATGAAGACTATAAGTATTATAAATAAATCTCCATCTTTAGTCCATTTCAACTTTACCACCGCATCATTAATTTACAGAGAAAATTCTAGAGTATTTTATTTCCCATTGAAAGTATAGAAACAAAAGAGGTTTCTACTTGCTTCTCAGTTTTCTAGAATGCTAACTAGAACTCTCATTCCCTGAGAAGTCTGTTTTTACTTAATTGTAAAAGGTAAAAGAATGATTTTAAAACAATCTGTCAAAGAGAATTTACTGAAAGAATATACACGAATGGATTTGGATTAAGTATTAATAACTCTAGTAAGTCTATAGATGGTTATTTTATTGTTGCTTATTTTTATCTTTTACTTTTTCCACAGTAAACATTTAATTCTTACAAAATAATCAAAGCATTCAAACTTGTATGCTATCAAAGGAAGCCTGGTTATATAAATGAATGAATGGGTTAGGGTGCAATATGGAAGGAAAGGGTAGGAAATAGTGCAAACTGGTGAAGATAATCTGGTTTTGATTGCCTCTCAACTTTTACTTCAATTACATAAGAGGATTGAAGAAAAGCTAGAAATGTAACTTAATTTTTTTATTTTAATTGAGATTTGAACAAAAATTTATAGAGAACTTGGATTTCCATTCATTCATTGTTGCACATTTTCCTCCCTACACAAACATCAATTCTTCTTCAGTAATCTTTATTCATATTCTAGCTATCAGATACGTAGCAAGTGATTTAAAAGACCATGGGCTGTATTTATCTTTGGAATATTGTTTTCATTTTTGCACAATTTCCCTCCTCGCCAGTCCACTTTCCTATGCAGCTCTTATTCTGAACTGTTGTGCAAATAATATGTAATAATATATTAAGTTGTGGAGAAACTGGAACCCTTTTTCTCTGTTGGTGAGAGTGTAAAATAGTGCAACCACCATGGAAGGCAGTATGGCAATTTCTAAAAATGTTTAAAATAGAAATACCATTGGACCCAGCAATTACATTACTGTAAATATACCCTAAAATAATCAGAACTGCCATCCAAACAAATATATGCATATCCATGTTTATTGCTTTCTTGTTCACAACAGCAATGAGATGGAAGCAACAAAAGTGCCCATCAACAAATGAATGGATATAGAAACGGTGGCATATTCACACAATGGAATATTATGCAGAACTGAAAATCAAAGAACTAATAAAATATTATATAAAATGGGTGACCGTGGAAGATGTTATGCTGAGTGAAATATCCCAGTCACAAAAGGACAGATATTGCGTAATGCCACTGTCATAAAATGGGACTGACACAGGGGTTGGGGAGAAACTAAGAAAAGAGGGGATAAAAAACATACATTGCATTGAAACAGAGAGAAAGGACTGTTTAGAAATGTAAATTTTATGTGATTTTTAGATTTGTAAATCCTGGCAACTAATACAACGAAAATATCCCTCCAAATAGTGTTGTTATTATTGTTATGGTACCTTGGGGTGTAATGTGTGGTACTACAAACCTAAAAGCTAACAATTCAAATCTACCAGCTGTTCCATGGTATAAAAATAGACAGTATCCTCCACTGAAAAGAATGAGGATCATAGAACAACTAATTGCGCTCATGCAAAAATTACATAGAGATCAAGAAGCAGTTGTCATAACAGAACAAGGGAATAAGTTGTTATTGATTGCTATAGAGAACAACTCATAGCAACCCTATGAACAAAAGGATTGAAGCTATTCTATCATTATCATTTCTCCAAGTTCATAGAGTTTTCAGAGTCATGTGGTTTGGGAAGTGGATGCCATTCATGCTTCCAAACCTGTCTCCAAACCTGTCTTGAACTGGTAGCTCCACCAAATGGGCAACCATTATGACATTTGACCCCCAATGGCACAAGGTTCAGCTTCACAGTAAACCCAGATTACCTTAGTGCAGCAAATTGACAATGAATTGTTGTACAACTTAGAAGAATGTTCTGCCAAAATAAAATAACACTAAACCCTCGAACCCAACCAACTTTAAAATACAAGGTGTACATATATAAACAAAAGACCTGAAGCCTTTCTATAACTATCATCATTTCTCCAAGTTCACAGAGTTTCCAGAGGTATGTGGTTTAAGAAGTGGCTGCCACTCTTACTTGAATCAAACTTGAATCTATCTGGGAACTCCACCAAACATTGCACATGATAAGTAGTCATTATGGTGTTTGGCACACCTATGGCAGAGTTGTTCCATTATGGCATTTGAAACACAAATGGCACTAGATTCAGTGTCACAACAAACCCAAATTTCCAAATTGGCCAGCATGCTATATGACATAGAAGAATGTCCAAAATATAGTAACAAGGGTTTAAAATATCCCTCTGGCCAAACTTTTAAATATTTTAAACATAAGGCCCTTCCAGGAGGTATTGTTGACTCTAAATAGAGGCTTACAAAAAAACAATGAAACAATCCACACAGATCCTCAACCAAAACAAGAACAACATCTAACAAACTCTAGCTGCTTAATCCAACTCCAAAAGGGAGAGATGGGCTTTGGCATTATATGTTGTTGTTAAGTGTCATCTAGTACAAACCATATAAACAAAAGAACTATTGTCCTTCTTCTAAGTTCATAGAGTTTCCGCAGGTATGTTTAGGAAATAGATGCTACTCCTGCTTCCAAGCCTGTCTCATCAGTGAGCTCTACTAAACATTGTAAAAAATGTGCATCCATTATGACATTATAGCACACAATTTGGCATCATAGAATCAAAAGTTACCTCAATATAGAGAAAAGACAGAACAGTGTTATACCACTAAGGAGAATATTCATTTCAAAGACAAATGAAAACCATGCTGCCCTAGGGCCTGCAGCCCTTGGGCCCAAATGAATTGTCAAAGAAACCAGGCCTGCACTTGGCTATAAACCAAGGAAGGTGTGTATAACAGTCACATCCTTTTTCTATATTTATGTAGTCTGTATGCTGAACAAATAATTTCAGAAGTAGGACTATAAGAAGAACATGGCATCTGAATTGGAGGAAAATTAATCAACAACCTGTGCTATGCAGAAGACACAACCTTTTGTTTGAAGAATGTGAATAAGCCTGGAAGCATGCACTTTTATCAGAAGATAAAATATTACACCCTTCATTATGGATTAGTGTTGTTGTCATGTTCTGTCAGGTTGACCGTGACTTACAGAGATGCTAAGTATAATAGCTCTGGACACTGACTCCAACACAATTACCCCCATTATCTTGGTTACTGTGTCAGTCAATCCATTTCGGTCTGGGTCTTCCTCTCTGCACTGTCCCTCCACTCTCTCAGTCATGAGGTCTTTATCTAAGGATTTGTCCCTCCTGGCAACAAGCTCAAAACATGCTAGAGGGGCAACTTGGCTACCCCTTCTCAGGACAGACCTATTTGTTCTTTTGACAATATATTCAATACTCTTCTCTAGCACCACAACTCAAAAGCATCAATTCTTCTTCTGTCATCATTATTAATTGTCCAGCCCTCTAATGAATAGCAAGTAATTGAGAAGATCATGGCTTTGATCAGGCACATCTTAGTCTCTAGACTGGCATTGTTGTTCTTTAGCACTCTGGTGAGGTCTCTGGCAACAGACTTTTCCCAGTACAATTTGTCTTTTGATTTCCTGGCTGCTGATGCCATGGGTGTTGATTGTTGAACCCAGTAAACTGAAATTGTTAACAATTCCAATCACTTATCTCTCACGGTGCTGTCAATTGGTGAGAATTTTTGTTTTCTTGATGTTGAGCTTCAGTTCATATGGGGGACTGCAGTCCTCAAACCTCTTCAAGTCCTACACATTTTCATAAAGAAAGATTGTGTCATCTGCCTAGACAGTTGTTGATGAGCATTCCTCTAATCCTGATGCCATATTCCTCCTCATGGAGCCCAGCCTTCAGAATAATCTGTTTCACATGTAGCTTGAAAAGGTATGGAGAGAGAATGTATCCCTGATGCACTCCTTTCTTATGCCTCAACAAAATCTTCACAACTAGACCAATAGGCAAATGCCATGACAGATGAAGAAAAGATTGAAGTTCTCAACATTTTTTTTTAATTTTAGACTAGTTTCTTTACAAAATTCAAATACATTGCTTTTGAGAACAGATTCTTTCTATTTCCCTCAAACCCCTCCACATCAAATGATAAAATTCTATGATTAATTCCCCCCTCCCGCTGCACATCCCCATCCCTCTGCTTCCACCTTCCTCCACTTCCCTTGGGTCCTTATACTCATTCTACAATATTTGTCCTTGTGGGACTGAGTTAGTTCACTCAGCATAATGCTATTCAGTCCCTCCCAAGTCAGGTAATAATTTACAAAATGATTGCTTCTGCATGCTATGTAGTATTCCATTGTGTGATGTACCATAATTTCTCAATCTTTACGTCTGTGGTTGGACATTTGGGCTGTTTCCATGTTCTTGCAGTGGTGAATAATTGCTCAAAATTACTGGCAATAAGAGAGATGCAAATCAAAACCACAGTGAGGTACCATCTCACTCCAGTAACAGTGGCAAAGTTTGACAGGGCTGCCAGTAATAAAAGTTGGAAGGGATGTGGCAAGAAAGAAACTCTTACACATTGTTGGTGGGATTGTAAAATGATACAATCATTCTGGAAGGCAGTTTGGCACATCCTCAAATAGCTGAACACAGAAATTCCATGACCCAGCTATTCCACTACTTGGAATATACCCTGAGAAAATGAGAACTGAGGTACAGAGTTTTCAACAATTATATTTTACTTGGACCCACAGTCGGCACTCATGGTAAAAGCAGATGTGTGGCATTGGGGAAAATCTGCTGTTAAGGACCTCTTCAAAATGTGAAAGACAAGAATGTAATTTTAAAAATTAAGGTGTACCTGATCCAAGCAGCAGTATTTTCAATTACTTCCTATGTACCTGAAAATTGGATGAGTAAGAATGACAGAAGAATTGATGTCCTTGAATTGTGATATTGGAGAAGAGTAGTGACTACCCCATGGACTGTCAAAGAACAAGTAAGTCTATCTTGGAGAAAGTACAACAAGGGTGCTCCTTAGAAGCAACAGTGAAGAAACCTTGTCTCATATTTTGGTGATGTTGCTAGGAGGGATCAGTTTTTGGCAAAGGACAACATGCTGGGAAAAGTGGAGGGTCAAAGAAAGACAGGAAGATCCTTCAGATCATGGATTGACACAGTCAGTGACTGCAATAATCGACTCAAGTGTATCAGAGATTGTGAGAATAGTGCAGGATAAGTCAAGATTCAGATCTATTGTCCATAGGGTCTCTATCAAATATAGTCAACCTGATGACACCTAACAATAACAATTACTTCCTGCAAAGATTTACTGACTTAGAAAAACAATGGAGGCTTTCCATGAGTTGAAATTGATTCAAAGGCAGTGGTTTAGGTTGTGATTATAAGGTACTGTTGTTGTTAGGTATTTATTCTTTTTTAATTTTTTTAAAATTTATTTTAATGAACATTTACAGAGATTTTGGATTTCCAATCATTCATTGTTGCAGTTTTCTCCCTGCCCATCCCTCCCCTCCCCAGTTCGCCCTTCTCTTTGAAAACTAAAAGCAAAATTCTTTCATTGGTATACAATCCCCCCACCCCGAGTACAATCCACTATGCAACCTTCATTCTAGACTCTTTTCATAACGATAATAGCCAATCATATATCGCTTTTAAACTGTTCTCTCCCTCATCTGTTTGAATGCAGTATACATAATTTATCCAGTTTTAGCCCAATCCTCATGTCAGTCCCTGGTGCAGCCACTGTAGAAAGCGGTGTGGTGCTTTCTCAAAAAGTTGCAAATAGAGATACCATTTGACCCAGCAATTTCACTACTGGAGATGTACCCTAATGAGACCATAACCGTCATCCAAGCAGATATATGCACACCCATGTTTAACATGTTTTTTTCAAAATAGCAAGAAGTTGGAAACCACCTAAGTGCCCATCAACAAATGGATAGAGAAGCTGTGGTGTATTCACACAATGAAATACTGCACTGCATTGAAAAACTAGGTATTTACTCTTAATGATCCTATGTACAACAAAATTAAAACATGTCTGATGCTGTGCAATACTCACAATCTCTGTTGTACTTAAGCTCACTATTGTAGTCATATTAATTCATCTTTTTGAGAGACTTCCTTTTTTTCTCTGACCCTCTACCTTTCCTAGCACCTTTTTATTCTTGTTTCAAAAAGAAAAAAAAAGTACCATAGCTGGGCTTTTTTGTAAGATAGTGTGGGCCAAATACAAGAGTACCACGAGTAGATCTATACTGGACATAATTCTTTCACTTTACTTGGATCCATGATCAACATCTGGGGAGACAGTAGTTAAGCAATCTATATTGGGCAAATCTGATATCAAGAACCTGTTTAAAGTGATAAAAGGCAAGGATATCAGTTTAAAGTGCACCTAGATTAACTTCCTTAACCACATACCTCTGGAAACTCTATGAACTTTGATAAATGATGATAGTTATAGCAAGGCTTCAGGCCTTTTGTTCATAGGGTCAGTGGTGTTCGACTCAATAGCAATCAACAACAACAATACCAAATTCAAGCTACGGTATTTTAAAATTGTTTCATATGCATTTGAAAGTTGGATAATGAATAAGGATGACTAATGAATGATGAAGAAGAATGCCTTTGAATTGTAGTGTTGACAAAGTGTATTGACTAGAGAGCATGGACTACCAGGACGACAAACAAGTTTCTCTTGGAAAAAGTGTAGCCAGGGTACTCCTCAGAAACAAGGTTAGTAAGACTTCATGTTATATACTTTGGTCATATTATTATGGCAGAGGACATCATGCTTGTAAATCCAGAGGGTCAGCAAAAGAGAGGAAGACCTTTAATGGGATTGATTAACACAGAAACTGTAACAATGGACTTGATTACAAGAAGAGATTGTGGGGATGGTATAGAATAAAATAAGATTTTCACCTGTCAAACACACAGTAGGTATAAGTAAAAATAAACTCAAAGGTATCTAATGACATCCATATTATTGTTGTTGTTATCATTAACTATTATATTTTCTTATTGAAGATGGCATTGTATACTGGGCTCATGAGCAGAGACAGCGCTACTTCTTTTTATTTTTTCTTAACCCATTTTAAAGAGTTGAAGAGAGAGGCAGAAACCACACAGACCAATCTGAATAGTATGTGGAATGAACCATGATAGAATTTTTTTATTTTGACAAGATCTCTGAAATCTGTTGGACTTCCAGAAATTTAGTGATAAAAAATTCTAGTTAATTGATATTTGCAATAATGCTAGATATTGGTTAGCAGCTTGGGTGATACAAGTAATTTTCAATTAGCTGCCCTCAAGAAAACAAGAGTCTTCATCACTGGACAAATAGACAAAATCATGATAGATAGAGCAAAGATTGATAGAGCAAAGTTGTCACGATTACATCTTACTTGCATCCACAATTAACACTCATTTAAGCAATTAGAAGACACTGGACAAAATGCTGTGAAAGACCTCTCCAAAGTGTTAAGAGTAAGACTGTAAGTTTAAAGACATGTACCTGATCCAATTCATGACCTTTTCAATTTCTTGCTAGACATCTGGAAATTGCACAATGACTAAGGATGACAGAAGAAGTGTTTATGTCTTTGCTTTGTGGAGTTGAAGAGTTTTGGACATATTGTGTACTACTAAAAGAACAAAAAAGGCCGTCTTAGAGGAAGTGCAAACTGAGTCTTCCTTAGAGGCAAAGATGATGAAACTTCATGTCATATACTTTGGATATGTTGTCAGAAGGGGAAAAAGCTGGAAAATATGGAAGATCAAAGCAAGGGTGACTTTAAACATGATGAACTGAAACCATTAAAATAAAAATGGCTTTACTAGGGTCGGGGGAGGGAAGAAATTATGTAACAATAAATAATTTTTTTTAAAGTGAATTGTGGGAGTAGGGAGGAAAATGTGCAGCAATGAATGAATGAAAATCCATTTTTTCTGCAAACTTTTGTTAAAACCACAGTTTTAAAAAAGAAAAAGAAATAGCCTGAGTGTATTGATAATGAGGATGGCACAGGATAGGGCAAGGTTCCGATTCGTTGCTCATAGGATTGCTATGACACGTAGTTGTCTTGATGGCACCTAAAAACAATAGCCAGCCTAAAATCTGCTTGTTCAAATCCACCCACTGGTTCTGCTGAAGAAAGTTCTGGCACTCTGCTTTTGTAAAGATTGCCTTCAAGAACTCCCTAGGGAACAGTTCTATAAAGAATGAGAAAATCAATTCAGTGGTCACAGATTATATACTGGTAAATGAAAAAAAAAAAACTGGGAGCATTTGAAAGTCAAATCAATATGCTATTAGGATCTAAAAATCCCATAAATCGTATTGATTTAGTTCTGATATTTAAGAGAGTAAACAAAATAATTAGCTATTTTAATCATGTCAAGCTTGTGTCATCTGCATAACGCAGGTTGCTGATGACTCTTCCACCAATCCTGATGCCACATTCCTCCTCGTACAGCTCAGTGTTTCAGATGATCTGTTTTGCATACAGATTGAAAAGGAATGGAGACAAAATACATCCCTGATGGACCTCCTTCTTGATTTTGAACCATGTAGTGTCTTCTTGCTCTGTTCTGACAACTGCCTCTTGGTTCAAGTATAGGTTTCACATAAGTACAATCAAATGTCCTGGGATTCCCATTCGTCTCATTGTCAGTGATAGCTTGTTGTGATCCACACAGTCAAAATACCTTGCAGAGTCAATGAAGCAGAGATAGACATTCCTCTGGTGTTCTTTGCTTTCTGCCAAGATCCATCTAACATTAGCTATAATATCCGTAGTATCACGACCTCTTCTAAATCCAGCCTGCACATCTGGCAGTTCTCTGTTGACATATTGTTCCAAATGTTTTTGGATAATTTTCAGCAGAATCTTGCTTGAATGTGATATTAATGATATTGTTAGATAATTTCCGCACTCTGTTAGGTCACCTTTCTTTGGAATGGGAACAAATCTCTCTCTCTTCCAGTCAGTTGGCCAGCTGGCTGTCCTCCAGATTTTTTGGCACAACTAAGTGAGCACATCCAGGTCAGCGTCTGTTTGTTGAAATATGTCAGTCCGTATGCTATCAACCCCTGGAGCCTTGTTTTATGTCAATTCCTACAGAACATCTTGAACTTCCTCCTTCATCACCCAGGCTCTTGCTCATATGGTATTTCATGAAATTCTTCTATGTCAGCCAGTTCCTTCTGATACAGTGACTCTGTGTACTCCTTCCATCTTCTTGTAATGCTTCCTGGATCATTTAATATTCTGCCCAAAGTATGCTTAAGTATTGCTACTCCATGGCTTGAATTTGTTTTTCAGCTCCTTCAGCTTAAGAAACACTGAGCGAGTTCGGCCCTTTTGATTTTCTGACTCCAGCTCACTGTACATTTCATTATAGTATCCTGCTTTATTGTCCCAAGCTGCCTTTTGAAATTTTCAGCTCTTTGATTTCTTGGTTTCTTCCTTTAGCTTTGGCTTGTCGGCACTCTAATGCAATATTCAGTCTCATCTGACATCCATCTTGGTCTTTTCTTCTTCTTCGGTCTTTGTAATGATCTTTTACATTTTTCATAATCGATTTTCTTGACATCCTCCCAGAGCTCATTTGGTCTATGAAACTGAAACTGAGGAAGAAACTGAAGCGGAAACTGAAACTGAAATGGAGGAGGACCTGAAGTGCTTGCTGCAGAAGGTCAAGGACTGCAGCCTTCAGTACAGACTGAAGCCCAACAGCAAGAAAAGAAAGATTCTCACCACTGGGCCGATTGGCAGCATCAGTATGGATGGTGAAGAGATTGAGATAGTTAACAGTTTTAGTTTACTTGGCTCCATAGTCAACATTCTTGGTACCAGCAGCCAGGAAATCAAGAGACAAATTACTTTGGGCAAGTAAGCTGTGAGGGACCTCTCAAGAATACTGAAGAGCTATGATGTCAGGATGGAGACTAAGGTGTGCCTGATCCAGGCTATAGTCTTCCCAATTGTGTGCTATGCATTGGAGAGTTGGACAGTGAATAGGGATAACAGAAATAGAATTGATGACTTTGAGCTGTGGTGCTGGAGAAGAGTGTTGAATATACCATAGACTGCTAGGAGAACAAACAGGCTTGTCCTAGAGAGGGTGAAGCCAGACTGCTCCTTGGAATCAAGGATTCTGAAGCTTTGTCTGACATACCTTGGGCATGTTGCAAGGAGGGACGTGTCCTTGGAGAGGGACATCATGTTTGGGAGAGTGGAGGGACCGTGCAGGAGAGGAAGATCCTCGTAGAGATGGAGCAATTCTGTGAGTGGGGTGGTGGAAGTGAGTGTGTTGGAGACAGCAAAGTTGGCCCAGGATAGAGTAGCATTTAGGGCTTTTGTACATAGGGTCACTATGAGTTGCAAGCGACTCGACGGCACATAACAACAACAACGACATTTTAATAATGAACAAAATTGTTGACTAGTTGAGAGCCATAAATCAAAATTTTTATCAAAATAAAATATTTAGCTTAGTTTCTTTTTGTTTATTTGCTTGTTTTTATTTTTGCTTATTACCTGCCTGATTCCAAAAGATATTTCCTAGTGGGTTGGGGGTGGGGGGAGTAGAATTTTAGTGACATAGGAGGAGTATTCAGGCAAAATATTTACCTTCATTGATGCTTATTCATTATAGAGGATAAAACCTATTTAAAAAGACAAACATTCCCACTTAGTCAGAATCCATCAGTTATCTCTGGTTGTAAATTTCAAAGGAGAACCTGCTTGTAGATTCAAACTATCAGAGAGGCCCATCCTTTTGTGTTAATGCAAATAACTACGGACTATAACACCGGAGTAATCCTATGGTCTCTTTAGAGATGGTGATTATAAAAGTTTCTGCCTCTTCAGCCAGTGAAGGGGGCGGGGGGAGATAGACTTTCATGATGAATCTGAGAGTGAAAAGTTATACCTTATTATCCACTTTGAAAGAATTAAACAATTTCATTAGTCTCCTGTACTATAAAAAAAGACTTCATCAGTCTGTAATAAAGTATTCCTTTTTCCTTCCTTCCTTCCTTCCTTCCTTCCTTCCTTCCTTCCTTCCTTCCTTCCTTCCTTCCTTCTTTCCTCTCTTGAATAAAATGAAAAATACACTCATCCATCTTCACCTTTTCATGGCATACACCAAAGATTGTTAAATTATGAAAATATTACAGCAGGGAATTCAGTCTTTTTCATATGTGTAAGAGCTATTGCTCCACAAGAGAAGGATTGGCAGTCTCCTCCAATATGATTAATAGTCTCTGAAAACCCTCTGGAGAGTCAACTATGGGTTGGTACTTACTCAATGGTACTCAACAACAAATTTAAACAGATGATTATATGTTAGGTAATAAAGGAATCAGCAAATTATATTTATTGTTTAGCAGTCAGCAAAGAAATGACGCCCTTAGTAAAAGTGTGAAGTGTTCTAATTTTAAAAAGTTGATAGATACTGTATAAAAGCCCCAGGAAGAGGCTGGGAAACTTTTTCTAGAAGGTTCAGTTTGCTGTCCTTGAGTATCTACAAAAAAAACAGTATAGGGTTATGTATATGAGGGAAGATGTTCCAGTGGTCTTAAATTATCACACAGCCTAACTATAATACTTCAAAATAAATCAGAAGCCTCCTGTGAGGAATGGTTGGTGTATGGTATATTATAGCTAAAAGTTGCATGGAAAGAAGTTCTTCCCAATTCCCTTTAAGTACTACTTCAGAGATATCTTGAGATGAAGCTTAGTGGTTTCAAAGACTATATTATCTTAAAATATCCATGGATCAAGTGTCTAGGCATGGCTTACTTACCTGGATTCTATATTTCCAGGTCTTGATAGGATCTAATACAAGTTTTGGCTGGAGGTAAAGTTTCATCAAAGGAAACCTGGAAAGATTTCCTTTTGAACTAATTCTTGTGGCAGGGAGAATTTCTTTTCTTCTGATTGTAGGCCTGAAGCTCCATTTTCTCTGTGGCTGTCGGTAAGGGACTAACCAACGGCCCTACAGGTCCCCAGGCAATTTCGTCTATATGACCCTCTAAAGTGATTCACAACATGAAAGCCTATTTCTTCAAAGGCAACACTACGACAGAGTCTTCCACAATCGTAAAATGGTAGAACTAATTTGGAAGGCAATTTGGTGTTTCCTAAAAAAACTCAACAAAGAAATTCCATATGACCCAGCTATTTCACTGCTAGGAATTTATCCCATGGAAATCAGAAATGAGAGATGAATGGAGATATGTACACCTAAATTCATAGCAACATTATTCACAGTAGTAAGAAAATGGAAACAACTCAAATGCTCATCAATGTACAAGTGGATTAAGGAATTATGGTACATTCACACAATGGAATACTATGTACTAATAAGAAACAATAATTAAATAAAATGTTATATAACTTAGGAGAGACTAGAGAGCATTTTGCTAAGTGTAATATCTTAGTCGCATAAGGACAAATATTGCATAGACCACTATAAGTGTAGAAATAAGAAGATACTTGAGTAAGATTTGTATAAATGTTCAAAAGGGAAAGGAGCAAAGGTGGACAACAAAAAGAAAGGGGGAAATAACTGAGATAGTAGAGGCTAGTGGGTGCAGGTGGGGGTGAAATAATGGGAAAAGTTCAATGGGGGCTTGAAAAGATGGGGTAATAGCAGACATAGAGCAATACTAATTAATTAGATAAAATATAATGCATACAAATTATTCTATAAAATAAAGAGTTAAAGCACAATGTATGAGAATGATTATATGCAAATCAATATTTTTTTAAAGTGACATCAAAATGACAACTCATAAACTATGCCATGGTCTATTGGGTAGAAGCATGTTACAGGTTCTATCTTCACTCAAAGAAGGGGATTACAAAGAGGCCTGGGCATCAAAAGGTAGGGGATCTTTGAGAGTATCTTTGGTTCTATACATCAAAATACTCAAACCTCAAATCTCAGGATCTTACACCACATAGTTTAGATATCATCTTACCCCAACTTCATCTTAATCTTCTATTACCCTCATTCATTCTTCATGTTCTAAATATTCAGTTTTTATCTTATTTCACTCTGATTCAGTCTTCATGTTTTAAATATTTAGGTTTTTATCATATTATATAGAAATAGAAGAAATAGAAATATCCATACACCTCCTAATGAGCTCTGGTGGCAAAAATGCTTCAATGTTTGACTGCCAAAAGAGAGGAAGTTCAAAGCCTCTCAGAGGATCCTAACAAAACAAAACAAAAAAAGAAGTGGCAATTTATCTCCATAAAGATTTCAGCCTACAAAACTCTATAGGGTGTTGAGCTCTGTCAGATGGAGTTATTATGAGTTGGAATCAACTTGAAAATAACTAACAGTAACCTAACCTATACCAAATCAGTTTTGGAATGAGGACATAACCATGTATGGAAATAAAAAGAAATTGAACAAATGGACTCATCAATCCTACATTACTTGCCTTTGCCTCTCTTGTTGTGTACCATCAAGTTGGAACTGATTCATAGCTGACCCTCCACCAGGTTTTCAGAGGCAGTTAATTGCACAGGAGGAGATTGCCTATCCTCCTGCAGAGCAGTTGGTGGGATTTGAACCACATGCCTTCGGGATTGCAGTGCAGCTTCTCACCACTAGGCTACCAGAGCTCCCTACTGCTTGCCTCTAGGATCTTGTTATTATGCAAATGAACCAGTACAAGCTAGTAAAGTTGAGATGTATCCCCTTTATATCTGGGACTTTCTTCAGCTTGAAAAATAACATTAACTCAGTATTGAAATTCCCAAATTCTACCTTTTCTTTAAATTTATTACCTGTTGGCTAAATTCTGCAAATGCTTCTGCATTTTGACACTCCCCCAAATACATCACCAGAGAGGACATTCTCTCTTTACTGATTCTCTAATTTGAACCTGTTTCCTAAGTGTAAAGAACAATGTTCAGAAGAATATTCCCTACATGGATCTTCTATTGATAGTAATTAAATAATCCATCTAATTTATTTCATCCTGATGAGTTAGCTCTAAATTCATTAACATTTCTCAATTTGTCCTTTTTCTTTTCTTTTACATTTTCATCTTAGGCTAATATTGCTCTAGAGAAAAAAGTATAGCCAATTTTGGGATTTTTAGCAAAGTTTACAGAGACTTAGGGTTTTCATGCACTTTTCTCCGTGCCCACCTCTCCCCACCCCCATCCACTCTTCTTGAAAAGTAAAAGAAAAAACCCTTTAATTGTTATGTAATCCCTCCCCCCAAGTCCACGCCACTGTGTAGCCTTCATTCTGGACTCCGGTCATGACAATAATATCCAATTATATACCCCTTTTAAACAGTTTTCTGTTTTATCTGTTTCAATGTAATATACATCATTTCCTCCCCTCCTTCTCTATCTTCCCTCAACCCCGATGTCAGTCCCGTTTTACAACAATGGCTCTATGTAATATTTGTCCTTTTGTGACTGAGATATTTCACTCAGTATAATGTCCTCCAGGGTCGCCCATTTTGTATAATATTTCACAAATTCCTTGTTTTTTAATGTTTCATAGTATTCCATTGTGTGAGTATACTACAGCTTGTTGATGCCACTTGGGTTGTTTACAGCTCTTTGCTATTGTAAACAAGGCTGCAATAAACATGGGTGTGCATAGAACTGTTTGGGTGGTGGTTATGGTTTCTTTAGGGTAAATTCCCAGTAGTGGAATTGTTGAGTCAAATGGTATTTCTATTTGCAACTTTTTGAGAAAGCGCCATACAGCCTCCATAGTGGTTGCACCATTTTACACTGCCACCAACAGTGAGTGGCAGGATACAAGATCATCATACAAAAATCAATTGAATTTCTCTACAGTGACAAAGAGAATACAGAACTGGAGCTCAGAAAAACAATACCCTTAACAATAGCTAATCACAATATTAAATACTTTGGAGTAATACTAACCAGAAGCACAAGGATCTACTCAAAGGAAAATCATTATTACAAGAAACAAAAAAAGACCTGGAGAAGTGGAAGAATATCCCTTGCTCATGGAGAGAAGGCTCAATACTGTGAAAATGACAATATCACCCAAGGAAATTTACACATTCAATGCAATCCCAATACAAATACCAATTCCATTCTTCAACAAGATGGAAAAGGTAATCTCCAATTTCATTTGAAATGGAAAGAGGTCCCAAATATGCAAAGCACTCCTTAAAAAGAGAAACAAGGTAGGAGGCATCTCACTCCCTGATTTCAAATTCTACTACACTGCCATGGTGGTCAACACAGCATAGTACTGGTACAATGACAGACACTTAGATCAATGGAATAGAACTGAGAATCAAGAAATCAGTCCATCTACCTATGGTCAACTGATTTTTGACAAGGAGATGATATAAGTTAAGTGGAGAAACGACACCCTTTTTAACAAATGGTGCTGGCAAAATTGGAAAACTATCTGCAGAAAATTCAACCTCACAAAAAGCAATTCAAAGTGGATTTTGGACCTAGGACTAAAACCAAGGACTATAAATTTCATTAAAGAAAAGCTTGGAAGAACTCTAGAAGTCCTAATCCACAACATAAACAGTCTTCCAAACATCCTGGAAAATCTACAATTAGGAGAGGATAAAATAAATTAATGGGACCTTCTAAGAATCAAATCCCTATACACATTTTAAAACTTTTCCAACAGGGTAAAAAGGGAAGCCACTGATTGGGAAAAAATATTTGATAATGACATGTCAGACAAGGGACTTAGATCTAGAATTTATAAAATACTCAAGCAGCACAACAAGATAAATGTAAATAACCCAATTGAAATATGGGCACAAGATATAAACAAACACTTAACCAAAGAAGAGCTTTAGATGGCCAAAAAGCACATAAAGAAATGTTTAAAATCCCTAGCTCTAAGAGAAATGCAAATCAAAACAACTATGCGATATCATCTCACCCCAGTAAGAAGAGCAAAATTTAACAGAAGAGCAAACATCAAATGCTGGCAAGGTTGCAGAAAACAGGAAAAGATTTTTTTAAACCATTATTATTATTATTATTATTAATGAAAGTTTAGAGACTGGATTTCCATTCATTTATTGTTGCCTTTTTCTCCCTGCCCACCCCTCCCCTCAAGTTCGCTCTTCTCTTTGAAAAGTAAAAGAAAAATTCTTTCATTGTTATACAATCCTCCCCCAAAGTCCACTCTACTATGCAGCCTTCATTACTGACTTCTGTCATGACAATATCTAATCATATATCCCTTTTAAGCAGTTCTCTTCCTCATCTGCTTCAATACAGTATACATAACTTATCCCATCTTTCTCAGTCTCCCCCAACCATGATGTCAGTCCTGTTTTACAACAGTGGTACTAAGCAGTATTTTTTCTTTTGTGACTGAGATATTTCACTCAGCATAATATCTCCCAGGGTCACCCACTTTGAATAATATTGCATGAGTCCCTTGTTTTTTAATGCAGCATAGTATTCTCTATCCATTTGTTTGTTGATGGGCACTTAGGTTATTTCCAACTCTTTGCTATTGTGAACAAAGCTATGATAAACCTTTTCCATACCATTGTTTCCAACGCTTTGCTATTGTGAACAAAGCTGCGATAAACCTCTTTAATACTAGTGAGGAGTGGTATCTACTTCCTAAACAACATGCTTCCAGAAACTCTATGAACTTTGATAAATGTCGATAGTTGTAGAGGGCCTTCAGGTCTTTTGTTCATAGGGTTTCAATGAGTCATGCTTCAACAACAACAATCTGACAAAATTATATGGCATTTTATTAAATCGGTGTTCTTCTAAGCTTACTTGGCAAATTCTTGCCTCCAGACTTTCCCTTTTTCTGTTCTATGTGCTTTTCTGCTTATCTATATGGTTCAGTCTCTGGTCATTGATCATTTCATCAAAAACACTGTCCCTGACTGTTGCTGTTAGGTGCCCTCAAGTCAAGAACAATTCATAGCATAGTACAATCCATAAACAACAATCTGAACACTGAGTCATCCTGTGCAAACTTCATTATCTCTGAGCCCATTGCCAAAGTCACTTTGTAAATTAATCTTGTTATGGGTTCTGGATATCTCAAGTTTATCATTCAAAATGTCTTTCTCAGCCGAGGACTAACTGCTTCTTTTGTGCTGAAGTACTTATTGTATTAAGGAGAAAGGATTAGAATGAGATACAAGTTCCAGCCTGCTAGAAGCTTATATAAGCTCCTGGGACCTCATAGGGTTTCTATGAGGGAAGGCAATCAACAACAACGTTCCAATAGGGAACTCTAACAGCCTAGGGGGTAAGAAGCTTATAACCCAAAGGCAAACAGTTTTAATCCACCAGCTGCTTCATTAAGATGAGTACTGTCCTCGCCTGTGATTTACTGCCGCTAAAAACCTGCTATTATGAGTAGGGTCCAACTCCACAGCACATGCAATAACTATTGAATAATTAAAATGCCCTCATTGCATAGTGCTTAATGTAACAGATTATTAACAAAAAAGGTCAGCAGTTTGAACCCACCAGTCACTTTTTTGGTTCGGGTGGCATGCCTGTAAATATTTACAGATTCAGAAGTCTGGTGCTGAATCATTGTGCATCAAAAACAACTTGATGATAGTGTGTTTTGTTTTTTATTTTAATGTAATCTTAGAATTTTGATAGCATTATTTGTTTCCATTTCTGTCTCTTCTAATATATTGAAAGATCCTAGAGGTCTGAAAGGATGCTCCACTCATTTTTGTCCTAATGAGAATGAGACAGTGACTTTAACAATATTGTTGTTGTTGTTGTTATGTGTCATCGAGTCGCTTGCAACTCATAGCAACCCTATGTACAACAGCCCTAAACCCTGCTCTATCTTGTGCCAATCACACTGCCTCTAACATGCCCATCCCAATTACTCCAGTCACTGAATCACTCCACCTCATAGAGGGACTTCCCCTACTGCACCATCCTTCCACCCTCCCAAGCATGATGTCACTCTCCAAGGACTGGTCTTCCTTACGGCATGCCCAAAGTATGTAAGATGAAGCCTGAGAATCCTTGCCTCCAAGGAACAGCTTGGTTTAACCCTCTTCAAGATGAATCTGTTTTCTTAGCAGTCCATGGTACACTCAATACTCTTCTCCAGCACCACACCTCAAAGGCATCAATGCTCCTTCTATCCATGGCCTGTATCTGTGAAAAAGGTGAAATATGGCTTTGATTGCATGGTAACATTTTTGGTTCCAGAAATCCAGAAAAATTTGAGAGGACACTTTCTTTCACCATCAAGGTAGTCCCAAACACCTAATTGCTGTAGGAGACAGTTCCCGACTAGATGGGCCAAGCAACTTGAAAATTACAGCTGAAATTCAGAGTTCCTAAAAACCTTGCTGACCAGCCTCCTCATCAAATAAAGGATTCATCACTATCAAACAGTCTTGTTTCTGTCTTCCAGGCTCCAGGTGTTTCATATTAAGCACATGGCTCTACAAGTACACCAGCTTCATCTTGGGAAGCCTTCCTTCCACAGGTGGTCTACAACACTGACTGACCTGCATATCTAAAGTTATATGAGTCATTCCCCTGATAGGTTTGAGTATCTGGGAGACTTTCCAGTGAACCACAAATCCCAAGGTACATAGAGGCGATAGGGAACTGAATAAAGGAGGAGCTGTTGGTATCAGAAATCATGGACTTCTAGATCAGGTCAAGTATTTGGGACAATGTTGATTCAAGGTTATTATAACTGGTATGTTACTAATCTTAGCAGAGCAAATTAAAAAAACATGATTCTTCATTTCTTTTGCTGACCCTCCAAATTTCCGAACATAATGTCTCTCTCCAAGGAATAGCCTCTCCTAGCAACAAGCCCAAACTATGTGAAATGAAGCTTTGTTGTCTTTGCATCTAAGAAGCATTCTGAGGGCACATTCTTCAAGACATGTATATCTGTTCTTTTGACAGTCCATGGAATATTAAGTACTCTTCTCCAATACTACGGCTCAACAGCATCGATTCTCCATCTGTCATCCTTATTAATTGCCTAGCTTTCAGATGCATAGCAAGTAAATGAAAAGACTATGGCCTGAATAAGCCACTCTTTAGTCCTCAAACTGACGACATTGTTCCTCAGTAATTTGGTGAGTTTCTTGACTGCAGATTTTCACAATACAATTTTTGTCTATATCATTATTGCTGTTATCATTGTTTAAGACAAGTTTGGAAGCAAGAGTAACATTCAATTCCTAAACAACATGCCTCTGGAAACTATGAACTTTGACAAATGCAGATAGTTTTAGAGTCGCTATGAGTCATACTCTACTCAAAGGCAATCATCATCATCATCATCATCATCATCAACAACAATCCTCATTGCTGGTATCAAAGGTGTCGATGTGTATTCAAGTAAGAAGAAATCATTGACAATTTTAATCTTTTCTCCATCTAACATGATGTGATGTATCAACAGTCCAGTAGTGGGAATACTTGTTCTCTTGATGATGAGATATAATCCATATTTAAGGCTGTACTCTTTGATCATCTTCTGCAGCAAGCGCTTCAAATCCTCCTTGCTTTCATCAAGTAAGGTTGTGTCACCTGTATAAAGCCAGGTTGTCATATCTTAACATCACTTTGTTCTTCACAGAGATCATATTTTGGAATGATACATATTGAATAGGTTTGGCAAAGGATACAATCCTGACACAATTTTAAGCCATGCAATGTTCCCTTGCTCTGTTCAGACAAAAGTTTCTTAGTCTAGGTAGTATGGGTTTTGTGTAAGTGCAATTAAGTATTCTTGGATTCTCATTCTTCTCAACTGCAATAATCTACATAGCCAAATTTCTTGCAAAGTCAATAAAACACAAATATACCTTCTTCTGGTATTCTTTGCTTTTAGCTAAGATCCATCTGACATCAGCAGTGATATCACTGGGGCCATGCACTCTTCTAATCACAGCTTAAACTTCTGACAGCTCTCTGTTTATATGCTGTTCTAGTCATTTATGGACAATTTTCAGCAATATTTTGCTTGAATGTGATAATAATGATATAGTTCAATAATTTCCACATTCTGTTGGATCACCTTTTTTGGGAAAAGAAACAAATATAGATCTCTTCTAGTGAGTTGGCCAGGCAACTGTCCTCCACATTTTCTGGAATAGATCAGTAAGCACTTCCAGGGCTGCATCTGTTAGATGAAACATGCCAATTAATGTCTCATTGATTCCTGGGGCTTTATTTTTTGTCAATGTCTTTGGTGGTGATTGAACTTCTTCCTTCATTACCATTGGCTATTGGTTTAATGGCACTTTTTGAAATGTTTCAGTGTCAGACAAGCCTTTTTGGTATATTGACTCTTTGTATCCCCTCTATATTTTTTTCTAATTTTTAAAAAGGTTTCATTTTATATTGGTTTATTTTCTAATGGTTAACTGGGGCAAGGGGAGTTGGTGTATTGGAATTAGTGAGACTGGCTTAGGACAGGATGGGGTTCAGAGCTGCAGTACATAGGATCACTATGGGTTTCAGGTGACTT
This sequence comes from Elephantulus edwardii, assembly GCF_000299155.1. Classification (NCBI taxonomy): domain Eukaryota; kingdom Metazoa; phylum Chordata; class Mammalia; order Macroscelidea; family Macroscelididae; genus Elephantulus; species Elephantulus edwardii. The sequence goes on from NW_006399999.1 coordinate 469,193, forward strand.
GACAGCACATAAGAACAACAAAAACAATGGGTAAAATACTGAATGATCAAGGAAGCATTAAAAGAACATGGAAGGGGGATTCATAACATGAATACAAAAATGATTAAACACAAGAAAAGCAATCAACATAATTTCTCACATTAAAGAAGCAAAGAACAAGGACAACATGATTCTACCAATGCAGAAAAAGCCTTTTAAAAAAATCCAACACCACTTCCTGATAAAAACACTCAACAAAATAGTAATAGAAGGGAATTATCTTTAACATAATGAATAGTATATCTATAAAATCAAGACCCAAAATCATTCTCAATGGAGAAAGAATAAAGTCATTCCCCTTGAAAACAGGGACCAGACAAGTAAGCCCAGTTTCATCACTCCTATTCAATATTATATTGTAAAATGCTTGCTAGGGCAATACAACAAGAGAAGGAAATAGAAGGAATCTATATCAGTAGAGAAGTGGCAAAACTGTCCTTATAGGCACAAAATATGACACTGTACACAGAAAACATCAAGGACTCAACAACAACAAAAAAACCTTCTTAGACTTCATAGACTAATTCAGTAGAGTGGCAGGATATAAGATCAACATACAAAAATCAGTAGAGTTCCTCTACAGTAACGAAGGAAACACAAAGAAGGAAATAGAGGAAGCAATATAATTTACCAATGTTGTTGTTGTTGTTGTTATTGTTTAAAGTCACGTGCAATTCAGTGACCCTATGTACAGTAGCTCTGAAGCCTGCCCTGCCCTAAGCCAGTCTCACTGACTGATACACCTACTCACATTGTCCCAGTTATTGTATCATCTCATATGGGATTTTCCTCTCCTGTGCTGTCCCTCCATCCTCTGAGTATGATGTCTTTCTCCAAGGATCAGTTTTTCCTGGCCACTTGCCCAAATCATGTGAGAGAGTTTCAAAATCCTAGCCTCCAAGGGGAAACTTGGTTCCACCCTCTCTGAAACAGACCTGTTTGTTTTCTTGGTGTTCCATGGTATATTCAAGACTCTTCTCCAGCACCACAATTCAAAAACATCAATTCTTTTTCTGTAATTCTTAGTCATTATCCAGCTCTCTGATGCATAGCAAGTAATTGCAAAGACCTTTGACTAGGTTAGGCACCTTAGTCTTTAGACTGACATTGTTGCTTCTCAGTATTCTGGAAATGTCCCTGACAGCAGATTTACCTAATGCAATTCTCCTTTTGATTTCCTAACTGCTGGTGCCAAAAGTGTTGATTATGGAGCCAAGCAAGCTGTAATTGTTAACAACCTCAATCACTTCTCCATCTATTATAGTGCTGTCAACTGGCCCAGTGGTGAGAATTTCTGTTTTCTTGATGTTGAGTTTCAGTTCATATTGAAGACGATAGTCCTTGATCTTCTGCAGCAAGCACTTCAGGTCTTCCTCAGTTTCAGCAAGCAAGGTTGTGTCATCTGCATAATGTAACCAACCACAAATTGAGATACATGGAAATAAACCTAGACTAAGGTGCACCTGATCTAGGCCATGATCTTTAAAAATGCTTGTTATGCATTAGAGAACTAGACAATGACTAAAGATGACAGAAGAAGGATCAATGTACTTGAGTTGTGGTGCTGGCAAAGAGTATTAAACATACTGCCAATAGAACAAGCAGTTCTGTCCTAGAGAGAGTGAAACCAAGATGCTCCATGGAGGCAAGGATTTTGAGGCCTCATGTCACATACTTTGAGTATGTTGCCAGGAGGGACCAGTTCTTTGAGAAGGACACCATGCTTGAAAGGGTAGTGGGACATCACAGGATAGGAAAACCCTGGATGAGATGGACTGACACAGTAACTGGGGTAATGGGTGTTAGTATATCAGAGACAGTAAGATTAGCTCAGGATAAGGCAGGGTGTACATAGGGTCACTATGAGTTACAGTCAACTCTACAGCACATAATATCATCAACAACAACAACAGCAGCAGAGACAAAAAAGACCTTTATAAAGAAAACTACAATATGCTACTGCAAGAAAAAAATAACAGACCAAACCAAATGTAAAAATGTTCCTTGTTCATGAATAGGAAGACTCAATATAGTGAAAAAGGCAATTCTACCAAAAGCAATGTACCAACACACTACCAACCCAGTCAACAAATGCATTTTTCAAAGAGATAGAAAAGGCAACAGACAAGTTCTTTTGGAAAGGAAAGAGACCTCGAATAAGCAAAGAACTTCTGAAAAACAAAAATGAAGACGCATAACACTCCCTTATCTCAAAACCTACTACACAGCTGTAATAACAAAAACAGCATGGTACTGGTACATAGGCAAATGGAACATAATTCAGAACCTAGAAATTAACTAATCTATCTACTGTCAACTGTTATTCAACAAGGAAACATAACATATCAAGTGGGGAAACAACAACCTCTTCTATAAATGGTGCTGACAAAATTGAGATGCTACCTTCAGAAAGCTGAAACAGGATCCTCATCTTACACAATACCATGAATGAATGAATGAATGAACGAACAAATAAATAAACGAATAAATAAATTAATAAATCAACTAACTAAGTAACTCAAGGTGAATCAGAGACATAAGGGTATAAGCCCAAACTGTAAAGATCATAAGAAACAAAATTGGCCTAAATTTAGAAGTCTTAGCCTGTGTTATAAATAGGCTGGCAAATACAGCCAGAAATGCACAACCAGGAAAGGATAACATTAACGAATGGAAATCTTATAATGATTAAATTCCTGTGCACATCAAAACCTTTTTCCAATATGGTGAAAAGAAAATCTACTGACTGGGAAAAAAATTGGTAATGACATATCAAACAAAGGTCTCATAACAAAATATTACAGAGTTCTACAGTGCCTCCACAAGAAAAAGATCGATAACCCAATCACGAAAAGGGCAAAAGACTTTGCAGAGGAAGATATTTGAATAGCCTACATACACGTGAAGAAATGTTCAAAATCACTAGTAAAAAGAGAGATGCAAGTCAAAAACACAATGAGATACCACCTTATTTCAGTAGCACTTACAAAGTTTAAATGGATAATTAGCAATAAATTTTGGAGAGGATGTGGAGAGATTGGAACTCTCATACACTTTTTGTGGGATTGTAAAATGGTGCAACCCTCTGAAAGGCAGTTTGGCATTTCATCAGAAAGCTAAACATAGAATTTCCACATGACCCAGCTAATCCACTGCTAGGAATATATCCCGAGGAAATTAGAACTGAGACAGAAGCAGAAATTTGTGCACTGATGTTCATAGTATCATTACCATTATTCACAATAGCAAGAACATGGAAACAATCCAAATGTCCATCAATAAATGACTGGATTGAAAATTATGGTGCATCCACATGATGGAATACTATGCAGGATTCAGCCACAATGATTTAAATTAAAAAAACCAAAAAAACCAACTACATAACATAGAAGAGGTTATAGAGCATTATACTAAGTGAACCAACTCAGTACCATAAGGACAAATGCTGCATGAGACCATTGTTGTAAAAATAGAAGGATACTAGAAAGATATGAACAAAAATTCAAAAGGGGAAGAGGAAGGAAGAGGAGGGCTGAGGATGGGAGAGATTGAAGGAATTAGGAAAGATACAGTGGGGATCTGAACAAACAGGGTAATAGTGGGCATTGATAAATAATGGTTAATTTTATAAAACACAATATATGGGAATGATCATAAGAAATGCAATGTTAATTTTTAAAAAATTCAAAAAATAAAAAGAACATTGAAGGAATACAGAGCATTACTGTACCAAAAATAAGTGTCAGGCACAGAATCATTTCTGGAAGTAGCATATGATCAAGAACCAATGGTCATAAAGGAGCAAGTTCAAGTTCAAGTTCTGTGACCCTATTATTACCACACCACACACACACACACACACACACACACACACACACACACACACACACCATGTAGGAGCAATGTTTTTTAAAATTACTACCCAACTTTGGAGGGACTGTAATCTTTTGTCTTCTGTAACAAGCACTTCAGCTTCCCCTATCTTTCAGTAAGCAAGGATGTATTGTCTGCATAGTGCAGATTTTTGATGAGTCTTTCTCTGATCTTGATGGCACATTCTTCTTCATAGAGTTCGACTTCAAAAATTATTTACTCAGCATACAAATTGAATAGGTGTGGAGAAAGGATACAACCCTAACACATACCCTTCCCGATTTTAAGCCATACAGTGTTCCCTAATTCTCTTTGGACAACAGCTTCTTGGTCTAGGTATAGAATTTGTATGAACACAAGTATACTGGATTTCCAATTCTTCTCAATGTTGGCCATAGTTCTTTGTCATTCACACAATCAAGTGCCTATGCATAATTAATAAAACACAGATAGACTTTCTTCTGATATTCTCTGCTTTCAGCTAGGATTCCTCTTTCATCTGCAGTGATACCCCTGGTGTTATAGACTCTTCTAAACCCAGCTTGAACTTCTGACTGTTCCCTGTTAATATACTGGTCCAGTCATTTTTGAATGATGTTCAGCAGGTGTTTATTTTTGCCCCATATATCTCTATATCTATCTATCTCTCTATCTATCTATCTATCTATCTATCTATCATCTATCTATCTAATCATAGATAATAACAGCCTAGACATAAGTAATATTGACATAGGAGTACACAAAGGAAAAGGATCCCATCTGGTATGTACTGAGCAGCACCTGAACTGCATGAGATTTTAGCAGGATAGGTATTGAAGGAATGAAAGGTTGTGAAAGCATGGTGAAAAACTGGGGCAGACTAGGATATAGGTTTTCTTTCACAGCATCCTAAAGATAGAAAAGCCAAGGAGTAATGGAGTTTAAATTCAGAGGGCTTTGTATACCAAGGAGCTCTGCTCTGTAGGACATTTTGTTGCTAACTCAAAAGCCATGCCTCTTTGGCTGTACAAACCCAACAGTGTCTCCACCAGAGGGAGAAAGATGAGTAATATCTTCACGTGTAATTTTCAGCCTCTGGAATTCACTGGATGGTTAGTTAATTCTAATTTGATAGTAATCAGTTGATAAGTTGCAAATCATGGAAAAGAGATGAAGGTATAATCAGAATTTAAAATCTAGCACTACCAACATCAGAAGGACATTATAAATATGATTATACAAATTGCTTGATCTTACTTTCCACAAGACTTTTTGTTTCCATGGATCACTAATTTTGTTTTCTTTTTGATAAGGAAAGGTCAGCCAGCAGTTACACGCACTACCAATTAACCACTACACGCATCATCAGCCAGCACACATCATCAGCCACCATGGATCTGTTCCAGTCGATTAACAAGATATCTATATTTAAAAGTTCTTAGTGTGGCCTAAACTGCCTTCTTACTGGAGCACTAGACTGAAGCCTCACTACTTAGAGGCCCCCGCCCCAATACCTGGACTCCCAAACTTGCCACCTGGAGGACTTGCCCCTGCAGCTGCACAGCCGGGACGCTTTCATCCCACTACCCGAGAGATTATCACAAAAGTAGTAGTTTCAGAATAAGACATGTGGACGATTTAGGTTTGAAAATTAAAGGCAATTATTTAATGTAACATATATTTTTATAGCATATTCTTCCTGTTTAATTTTTCCCCATTCATTCATTGTTGTACATTTTCCTCCCTGCCCACTCCTCCTCCAGTTCCCTTTTCTTTGAAAAGAAAAAAAAATTCTTTCATTGTTATATAATACCTCGAATCCACAGTCCACTTTACTAAGCATTTCTCTTTCTAGAATCTTGTCATGAAAATGACACCTAATCATATATTTCTTTTAAACAGTTCTCTCCCTCATCTGTTTCAATGCAGTATACATTATTCATCCCCTCCTTTATTAGGTTCCAGCAAACCCTGATGTCATTCCTGTTTTACAACAGTGGCACTATGCAGTATTTGTCCTTTTGTGACTGGGATATTTCACTCAGAATAATGTCCGCCAGGGTCATCCATTTTGTATAATATTTCATGAGTTCCTTCTTTTCCAATGCAGCATAGTATTCCATTGTGTGAATATACCACAGCTTCTCTAGGTATTTGCTTGTTGATTGGCACTTAGGTTGTTTCCAACTCTTCGCTATTGTGCATAAAGCAGCAATAAATACGAGTGTGCATATATCTGCTTGAATGGCAGTTATGGTTTCTTCAGGGTATAATGCCAGTAGTGGAATTGATGGGTCAAATAGTATTACTATTTGCAACTTTTTCAGAAAGCTTCATAAAGCCTTCCATGGTGGTTGCACCATTTTACACCCCCACCAACAGTGAATAAGTGTTCTAGTTTCTCCAGAATCTCGCCAGCATGTGTTGTTTGGTGCTCTGTTGAATTTTGTTATTCTTACTGGGATGAGACAATAGCTCATAGGTGTTTTGATTTGAATTTTTCTTAGAGCCAGGGGTTTTGAAGATTTCTTCATGTGTTTGTTCACCATCTGAATGTTTTCTTCGGTGAAGTGTCAACCTGTGCCCATTTTGCAATTGAGTTGTTTACCTTTATCTTGCTGTGGCGCTCGAATATTCCATAAATTTTAGATATAAGTCCCTTATCAGACATGGCATTGCAAAATATTCTTTCCCAGTCTGTGGCTTCCCTTTTTACCCTGTTGGAGAAGTTTTTGGATGTGCATAGGGATTTGATTTTTAGAAGGTCCCTTTCTTATATTTTATCCTCTCCTGGTTGTAAGTTTTTCAGGATGCTTGGAAGACTGTTCATGTCATGGATTAGGACTTCTAGAGTTCTTCCAAAGTTTTCTAGTTCTTGGTTTGAGTCCTAGATCCTTGATCCACTTTGAGCTGTTTTTGTGTATGGAGTGAGGTGTGGATCTTGCTTGAGTTTTCTGCAGATGGTTTTCCAATTTTGCCAACACCTTTTGTTTAAAAGGCTATTGTTTCCCCACCTAACTGATTTAATAACCTTGTCAAAAATCAGTTGACCATAGGTAGATGGGCTGATTTCTGGGTTCTCAATTCTATTCCATTGATCTATGTGTCTGTAATTGTACCAGTACCATGGTGTCTTGACCATCACGGCAGTGTAGTAGGATTTGAAATCAGGGAGTGAGATGTCTCCTACCTTGTTTCTCTTTTTAAGGAGTGCTTTGCTTATTCAGGGCCTCTTTCCATTCCAAATGAAATTGGAGATTACCTATTCCATCTCATTGAAGAATGGAATTGGTATTTGTACTGGGATTGCATTGAATATGTAAATTGCCTTTGGTAGTATTGTCATTTTCAAAATATTGAGTCTTCCTATCCATGAGCAATAGTCTTCCATTTCTCTAGGTCTCTTTTTCTTTCTTGTAGTAATGTTTTGTAATTTTCTTTGAATAGATCCTTTGTGATTCTGGTTAGATTTACTCTCAAGTTAAAGACATATTTTTAAAATTTGTGCATGAATGTTCAAGACAGCAATATTCACAGTATCCAAAAGGTGGAAATAAGTCAAATATCTATATCCATACACTGGAATATTATCAAACAAGGAAAAAGTTAAGTACTGATATATACTAAATAAAGCACTGATGAACTCAGAACATTTTTTCTGAAAGAAAGAATTTAGAAATGAAAGGTTAAGCATTGTATGACACCATTCATCAGAAGCATCCAGAGCAGGGAAAGACAAATCAGACTGTTTTTTGTTGGGAGGTGGAAGTATTCCTCTGTCAATCTTCTGTACTGGTGTAGCTGGTGGGGTACTTTTACACTGGAATCTCTGCCACCAGGGTCTTATGTACCAGAAGGGTCACCCATGGTGGAGATGTTGTAATAAATCTCCTAGATTACGATAGACTAGGGAGAAAAATTAACCATCTACGTTCAAAACAACAGTCCTTTTAAAATCCTATGTGCAGAGGGATGTGAGTATTAGACGTAGAGCCCAGATAGAAGTCACTTCTATTTATTAGAAACTACTACAAGTAGCCATTAATAATTGGAACATGGAATGTATTCAAAGTATGAATGTAGGAAAAATGGAGGTTGTTAAAAATTAAATGGAATTAACTAGGATTGACATCCCAGGCATCAGTGATGGACAAACTTCAGTGATGGACTGAGATGGACAAGCATGGGCCATTTTGAATCAGACAATCACATGATCTACTATGCTATGAGTGACAAACTGAAGAAGAATGGTGTTGTTTTCATAGTTAAAAAGGCAATTTCAAAATCCATCCTTAAGTACAGTGCTGTAATAGCCATATGCATACTAGGAAGAACTGAAAAAATACGACTATTATTCAAATAAACGCACCATCAACTAAAGCCAAAGAGGAGGAGATTAAAGGTTTCTACTAACTTTTGCAGTCCTAAATTGACCAAACACGTAGTTAAGACACATTAATAATTATTGGCAAAAGGAATGCAAGATTGGAAACAATGAAGAAGGACTGGTAATCAAAAAGCATACACTTGGTGATAGATATGAAGCTGGACTTGAAATGATCAAATTTTATGTGCTCAATGGTTTATGCACATCAAATACATTTTTTAAAAACACAAATGGTGATCTAATGCATGCATGGAACTCACCTAATCGATTGCACAAGAATCAAACTGACAATAATTGTAGAAAGAATCATTGGAGAAGCACATTGTTTGCATTCAAAACCATATCAGGTGTAGATTTTGGAACAGACCATCATGTGAAAGTTTTTGGAAATATTTTGGAACAGACCACTCATGTGAAAGTTTAAATTTAAGCTGAATAAAATAAAAACTATTAAACATGAGACAAAAATATAATCTCGAGTCTATCTCAGTTGAATTTAAGAATCATCTCAAATATAGGTTTGAGGTATTGAACACCAGTGAGCCAAGACTAGATGAGTTGTGGGGGACATCAAAGATATCATCAATGTAGAGAGCAAAAGGTCATTAAAAAACGAAGAAAAAGAAAATAAACCCAAAATGGTTGTCAGAAGAAACTATGAAAAGTGCATTAGAACATCAAGAAACTAAACCAAAAGGATGAGATATTGAAGTAAAAGAGTTGAATAGAAGATTTCAAAGGACAACTCGAGAAGACAAAGCAAAACATTATAATAAAATGTGCAAAGAGCTGGACTCAGAATAATAAAGGAAGAACTCACTTGGCATTTCTTGTGCTGAAAGAACTAGCAAGCAAATTTTGGCCTTAAGTTGCCATACTGAGAGAGAGTATGGCTACAATCTTGAATTATCTAAGAAGCATCAAAAGAAGATAGAAAGAATACACAGAATAACTGTACCCAAACGAAGATAAACAAAAAATAAATACTTGACACCGAAAAATTTCAGAAAGTACCATATGAACAAGAGCCAGTGGTGATGAAGGATAAAGTTCAAGCTGCACTGAAGGCATTGGCAGAAAAGAAGGCCCCACGAATAGATGACTGATTGATGTGTTTCAACTAACAGATACAGTCCCAGATGTACTCACAAATTTAAGCCAGGAAACTTGGAAGACAGCTATGTGGCTGACTGACCATAAGGGATTTGTACTTGTCCACATTCCAAAAAAAAGATGACCAAACAGAATGTGTAAATTATCAAACAATATCATTAATATATCATGCAAAAATATTGTTAAAGATCGTTTAAAAGTGGCTAGCACAGTTAGTTGACAGGGAACTATCAGGAGTTCAAGCTGGAGTTCTAGAAGAATCTGCTGAACCAGGAATATTGTTCCTAATGTTGGAAGAATCCCAGCTAAAAGCAGAGATTGCCAAAAGAATGTCTACATGTGTTTTCTTGACATGCAAAAGCGTTTGACTGTGTGAATCATAACAAATTATGGCTAACATTAAGATGAATGTGAATCCCAGAACACTTAATTGTGTTTATACACAATTTATACCTAGACCAGAAATTTGTTGTCTGAAAAGAGCAAAGAAAGACTGTATGGTTTAAAATCAGGAAAAGTGTGCCTCAGGGTGGTATTCTTTCTCCATGCCTATACAATCATGTTCATTATGAGGACATAATTTGTGAAATTGAACTCTGTAAAAAAGAATGTTGCATCAGAACAATCTACACTATGCAGATAACGGAACTTTGCTTGCTGGAAATGAGTAGGATATGGAACGCTTGCTGCAAAAGTTCAATAACTACAATGTTTGGTATGGATTGAATCTCAATATCAATAAAATAAAGGTCCCCACCACAATACCAACAGTCAACATTATGGCAGATGGAGGTTGAAGCTGTCAATTATTACATCTTGCTTGAATCAACAATAAACAACCTTGGTACCAGGAGTCAAGAAATTAGGAAATGTATTTCATTGAGCAAGTCAGCTGTCATGGAACTATGCAAAATTATGGAGAGCCATGATGTCACTTTGAAGACTAAAATGTACCTGATTCAAGCCATGGTCTTCTCAATCACCTGCTATGCATCAGAGAGCTGGACAATGAATAGGTATGACAGAAGAATAGATATATGTGAGTTTTGGTGCTGGAGAAGAATAATGAATGTCCCATGGACTTACAAAAGAACAGGTAAGAAAAATTGCAGCCAGACTGCTCCGTGGAGGCAAAGATGATGAAGCTTTGATGTGTCAGATATGTAGCTAGGTGAGGCTATTCCTTGAAAATGAACCTCATGCTTGGAAATATGGAGGATCAGTTAAGGAGAGGAAGACTCCAAGGAGATGGATTGACACAGTGATGACACAGGTTAGGGCAGGGATCAAGTCAGCTGTTCATAGGGTCACTATGAGTAGTACTTGATTGACAGGATCTAACAGCAACAACAGGTGTAAGGAGACAAGAGAGTGATCGATTACTAAATATAGAGTTTCAGCTTTGAGAAACTAAAATGTTCTACATTGTACATGTAATTAATATCACAAATTGAACACTTCATTTTAAAATGCTCAAAAGAGTAATATTTTTCATGGTGGAAAAAAGAGGTTTTAATTTTTTTTTATTTTAACAAACATTTACAAAGAGGTTGGATTTTCATTCATTAATCATAGCACATTTTCTTCCCTTCCTTTTCCTTTCTCCTCCCCCAGTTAACTTTGCAACACATCTCTTGTTCCAGATTTTTGTCATACATATAATGCTTAATCATATATTCCTTTCAGACAAGTTTCCCCTTCATCTGTTCCATTTCCCCCCCTTTTTAAAAAATTAATTTTATATGGCTTTACATACAAAGTTCATATACATTGTTTTTCACACCGGATCTTTCCCCTCTCTTTTCCATTTCAATGTTCATTTTCTATCCACTCTTTCCCTATTCTCCCTCCAAACTCCCATGTCAGTCTTATTTTACAACAGTAGTGTTATGCAGTATTTGTTGTTTTGTTACTTAGATATTTTACTCAGAATAACGTCCTCTAGGATCCCCCATATTGTATAGTGTTTTATGAGTTCATTGTTTTTCAGTGCTCTGCAATATTTCATTGTGTGAATGTACCACAATTTTTGCATATTTTCATTTGTTTATGGGCACTTGGGCTGCTACCATCTCTTTGGTATTGTTAATGAAATGCAAATTTTGTGTTCTGTGTATTTTTACAATAAAAAGAATGAGTCAAGCCAATGAAGAATGTTGTTGTTGTTAAGTGCCATAGAGTTGCAGGCGACTCATAGAGACCCTCTGAAGGAGAGCCCTCCACACTTGGGTGCCTTTCATCCTCTCTCCAGGTTCATAGGGTTTCCAGAGGCAAGCTATTATGGAAGTGGGTGCCACTCCTCCTTCCAAAATGAAGAATAAGATGCCTATTAATGGTAGGATGGAAATTATTGTGGACATTATTAAACCAAACAATGTCTAAAGCAATGGTTCTAAAATAGGGTTGATTATGATTACTGAAGTTTTGCAATAGCTGGAGATATTTTTTATCATTCCACTTTTGACAGTAGTTGCAGTTGTGATACTATTACTATTCACAGCAGAATATGCTATTATACATCCTACAATGCATAGAAGAACTTTCTTTGACTCCAACAAGGGAAAAATATGCTTCAGAAAACATGAGTTTGCCTACTGAAATTTCTGGCCTACAGGATTCTGCTTGAAGACTACCTCTAATCAGGCAGCACTATAAATTATACTGGCCTAGGATGATGACATTAAGTATGAATCATCAGTATAGTCTATCTTGGAAAATGTGAAACCAAGTTTCTTCTTGGAGGCTACGAGTTTGAAGCTCTGTCTCACATACTTTAGGCACGTGGCCTTGTGAGATCAGTACTTGGAGAAGGAAACCATGCTTGGAAGGGTGGAGAGACAGCACAGGAGAAGAAGACACTGGATGAGATGGATTGATACAGTAAATGGGGCAATGGAGTTGGTGTGTTGGAATTAATGAGACTGGCTCAGGACAGGGCAGGGTTCAGAGTTGCTGTACATAGGGGTGCTATGGGTCTCAGGAAACTCAAAAGCACATAATAACAACAAAAACTGATGTTTACATGTTTATTGTTGTTATTATGTGCCCATGAGTCAGAATTAACTCAGAGCTGAGCCTGCAGCAGGCTTTTAGAGGCTGTAAGTAGTACGGGATGAGACTGCCCATCTTTGTCCCACAGAACATCTGGTGGATTCACATCACATGCCACTAGGTTAGCAGTGAAGCTCCTTACCACTAAGTCCCTGAGCTCCCTTAGGTTTACAAGATACTACAAAGCATTTTAGTGTATTGTCTCTCTTAATCCTGAAAGAATATCTAGAAGGAAGATGTTTTATACAAGCACAAAATGAGTCTTAGAGATGTTAAGCATGTTGCCCAAGATCTAGTAAGACCTAGTGACTCAATCAAGACTCACAGTCATTTATATCTGAGCCCATATATACCTGATCAATTTACTCCACAAGATGAGTGCAATTAGCTAAGAGTTAACACTTACTTCAAGAATCAGGCACAAGGACTAAACATAAGACAAATCTTTTTCAGGTTTTGGAGGGGAAGAGGTGCTATGGAAGAGAATTTGTAAAAAAAACTTAAAAGCAAAACAGCTCTGATATAAACTGGTGAATTAAAAAAAAATTTTTTTCCATAGCTCAAAAACAGGTCTATTTGCCATTTTATGAAAAGGACCAATGGGAGTCAATTTCTTTCAAACTTGAGTCCGCATTCACATTCCTTCCAAACTTGCCAGCCAGCCTTCTTTCTCACCAAGGACAACCTGTGTTTTCTTTATTAAAATGGTTGAAGGCTGCTTAAAAATGCTCCTTTCAATAATCATATCTAGAAAAAAGTTACATTTACTATTCTTTTCAATGATAAGTTATTACAAATTGAAGTTTTTGTTTTTAAAAACTCTGCTTTTAAACTAGATTAGGAAACCCTTACAATCGAGCTGCTTACGATATTCTAGAGGCCAGGCTACATCTTAGAAATAAGAGCTGCATTCTGTTAAAGCCAGTTCTATGCAAGCTAGCTTGTGACACTGAAGTTAATCCTGTTCCTAAAATTCAGCAGCACAAAGGCCTGACTTTCTTCCTCAGGGCCTTTGAAACCTACTTCTCCATTTGGCAGAAGGCTCTCCAGTGACAATGAAAATGAAGGTATTTTCTTTTCTGATAGATTTTAGAGCTTATTCACAGGTAGAGCTTTTGTTTCTTTGTGAGTCACACTAATGCATGGAAGTGAGGGTCTGAGTACATGAGTAGTTTTCATTTTTATAATAATAACAACAACAAAAATCCCCAAAAACTGTTCATAAAAATCAAAAGTGCAATACCTGGAGTTAATTCACTTCATTTTGTGTAGAAAGTTCGCAATATTACCTAACCCTTTTCATTTTATTTTATTTTCCTGGGACATAGAGTCCTTGACTCCTGGCCTATAGGAGTTATTAAGTTGCATTTTCTAATATAACCACAGTTTTTATGAGGCCTAAGTGAGAGGTAGCTCATTCAAAGGATTTAAACTCAGTGTTTTCTACCTAAGAGGGGATGTGTGTGTGTGTGTGTGTGTGCGTGTGTGTGTGTGTGTGTATGTAAGAAAGAACTTTATATTAGAAAGGGAAAGTTTAATGAAAATTTAGAGGATATTTGAATTATGTCAGTACACTATTGTCTTTGATTGTCCAGATAAAAACCTCCAATTTGGAGCCTGAACAAATCTAGAAACTCATATTTAATTCTGATGGTATCATATATAAATTCTGAATCGATATGAGTATGTGATGTCTTTCATCATAATTATCTCCATTTTGAAATAATTTACCATATGTCCACTCAAATATATACTTCCTACCATTATATTACTCACTAACAATCTATAAATATACAAGTGTGCTATATGATTTCATTAACTAGGGAAATTATTTCATACAGTGAAAAATCAGTGTTTCATCTATGTATTAGTTAAGGTCAGGATTTTTATATATGCAGCTCAAAATATACTTTCACACTATTACATGACTGGAATCTAAAATGAGGTCCTCTTGCCTTCCTGAGAGCAAATATACCCTTTAGTTCAAGTACCTTCTTATTATGCTGTTGTTATAACTTTCATACTGGCCCCTGGCATGGAAATGCAAACACATAGCTTAAGCCTATTTTTCTGCTTACGACAAAGTTAACATATAGTTAACAGTGGACATTTTTTTATATTGTCAGGGAAGGCAATAAATTAAAATTCTAACCTCTTCCTGACAACTCATTCCATGTGTATTCTTGAGTCTGAAGTAAAAAGAGCCGGTAACATTCACAGGAATCAGGATCAACACACACATTGTTTGGTGAAAGGTTTTAAGCATCATTATCATGCTCAGAACATGAAGATTTTAACTGGAAAATATTGATTTGGTGTCCATTTCACATACGCTAAAAAGGTTATAAATGGAAAAAAATATCTAGCCAATCATATAGATACTCTCTTTTCTTTCTTCCAAATATTAAAGCATCCGATAACAGAAAAAGACTCCAATAAATCTCAGGAAGGCAGGAGGACCTTATATTAAGATTCCAGTCATGTGATAGTGGGCAAGTATATTTTGAGCTGCATATATAAAAATCCTGAACTTAACTAATATGTAAATGAAACAATGATTGTTTATTATATGAAATAATTTCCCTAGTGACCCTTTATGTAGCACACTTGTATATTTATAGATTGTTAGTGAGTAATACAATGGTTGTTGTTGTTATTGTTATGTGCCGTCGAGTTGTTTGCAACTCATAGCGACCCTATGTACAACAGCCCTAAACCGTGCTCTATGCTGTGCCAATCTCATT
>NW_006399999.1:484903-495663 GCF_000299155.1 Elephantulus edwardii
TGAGCCTCAGTCCATATTGAAGGCTGCAGTCCTTGACCCTCTGCAGTAAGTGCATGATGTCCTCCTCAGTTTCAGCGAGCAGGGTTGTGTCATCTGCAAAACGCAGATTGTTGATAGATCGTCCACCAATCCTAACACCACGCTTGGTAAATGATTTCAAAATGGAGATGATTATGATGAAAGGTATCACATACTCACGTCCATCCAGAATTTATATATGATACACTCAGAATTAAGTATGATTTTCTAGGTAGTTCAGATCTTTTATTCATAGGGTCACTATGAGTCATACTTGACTTGATGGCACCTAACAACAACAACAACAACAACATAATAGATCAGTCATTCTGAAATTTAAAATAAGTAAAAAGTGCAACTCTCATATTTATTGCTAAGTATATCTTGTAAATCTTTGGTATTGTGTGATAACAAACAAGAAATTCTGTTTTGCAACACTCGTAATGCAAGACAATCCATTCTGTATGCAAGCAAACACTACCTTTGAAAATTAAAGATTTTCACCGAGATACATCCACTTCTGCCAATTTCCAGATTTATATTTTACTGCATCTCATTTAAGAGAGATGTCAATCAAAGTTAAATTGTAAAGAATGTGAAGGTTGTCTGAAAGCCCACTTCACGTTATTCTACTACCCAAGCACTCACGGCCCTCAGAATATCCTGGTTTCTCCTTCAGTGAAACTATTCTGGAGAACAGAGAAGACATGACATAAGAACATGGGATTCAGATATTATCTCTCCTCTCACTGTAACTGTTTTAGTAAAGTCAAGTGTTACAAATGGATAGGAGTGGGCTGAATTGCTGGTAACAGAGTTTAAGAGTAGGTGATAATTGTGATAGGTGGATACATTCAAGCACTGTAACTGCAACAAATAATGATGATTCACCATTAACACAATTTATAATTAAGTTACCCCCAATTCATCACAACTCCGTATGTGCCAAAGTAGAACTGTGCATTACAAGGTTTTCAATTGCTAGCTTTTTGGAAGTATATCTCTGGGCCTTTCTCCTGAGGATTTTCTGAGTGGACTTGAATTTTCAACCCTTTGTTTAGCAACTGAGTGTGTTAATTATTTGATATTTATAGGCTACTTATCATGTCAAACAATGCTTTATAGCATTTTGCATAAATTATTTTATTAACCTTCATAAAAGATATATCTTTAGCTTTATGATTTATATATCATTATTATCCACAATTTACAAACTAGAAAACAGTGGTACAAAGAGGTTAAATTATCTTTCTAAAATGACAAAGCTCATAATTAGCCAAGCAGAAATTCTATATGTAGGCAGTCCCTAAGTTGTTAAGTCACTACATTTTATTTGGCGGTTGTCCTTTTATCATTCCCTAATAAAACAAGCAACACATGTCCATTGAAGAAAATATTGGGAATAAGCAAAAATAAAACCCAGCTGAAAGCAGGGAATACCAGAAGAATGTCTATCTGTGTTTCATTGATTATGCAAAGACGTTTGACCGTATGGATCATAACAAACTGTGGCTGACTCTGAGAAGAATGGGAGTCCCAGAACACTGGATCATGCGAATGCGAAACCTATACTTGGACCAAGAGGCAGTCATCAGAACAGAGCAGGGAAACACTGCATGGTTCAAAATTGGGAAAGGCGTATTCCAGGGATGTGTCCTATCTCCATACCTTTTCAACCTGTATGCAGAACAGATCACCCGAGAGGCTGGGCTCTATGAGGAGAAGTGTGGTGTCAGGATTGGTGGGAGATCTATTAACAATGTGCGTTAGCACATGACACCACCCTGCTTGCTGAAACTGAGGAGGACTTGAAACGCTTGCTGCATAGAATCAAAGACTGCAACTTTCAGTATGAATTGAAGCTCAATGTCAAGAAGACAAAGATTCTCACCACTGGACCAATTGGCAGCATCAGGATGGATGGTAAAGTGATTGAGATTGTTAACAACTTTAGTCGGCTTGGCTCCATGGTCAACACTCTTGGCACCAGTAGCCAGGAAATCAAAAGACGTATTGTGATGAGAAAGTCTGCTGTTAGGGTCCTCTGCAAAGTTCTGAAGAGCAATGGTGTCACTCTGGAAACTAAAGTGCATCTGATACAGGCTATGGTCTTTGCAGTCACTTGTTATGCATCAGAGAGTTGGACAATGACTAGGGAGGATAGAAGGAGAATTGATGCCTTTGAGCTGTGGTACTGGAGAAGAGTATTGAATGTACCATGGACTGCCAAGAAAACAAATATATTCATCCTGGAGAGGGTTAAACCAGGCTGCTCCTTGGAGGCAAGGATTCTGGGGCTTTGTCTGACATACTTTGGACATGTTGTAAGCAGGGAGAGGTCCTTGGAGAGAGACATCACGCTTGGAAAGGTGAAGGGACAGTGCATGAGGGGAAGACCCTCTATGAGGTGGATTGATTCAGTGACTGGGGTAGTCAGGATAGGTGTGTCGGAGGCAGTGCAATTGGACAGGATAGAGCAGGGTTTAGGACTGTTGTACATAGGGTCGCTATGAGTTGCAAGTGACTCAATGGCATATAACAACAACAACAACAACAGTAACTATTATTTATTTGTAAATTCACCTGTAGAAACAATTACTGATAAAATATTAGTATCTGTCCCATTCATACACAGGCACATAAACGCATGCACATGTATAAATTTCACAAAAATAAAATCAAACTGTGTTCAGTAAAGTGCTATATTCTTTGATTAATTTTTGAGTGTCTATAATAAAGAAAAATTTATTACAGAGAGATAATTATGAGGATACTGGCCCAAGAAACAATTCTTTACAATGGTTCAGACTGGAAATAATCCCAATGTCCATCATAGTACATTGACTCAATGGTTTATAATGTATCTATTCAAATAATGGTCATAAGAATTTTGAAAGAATTTGGGAATGGCTTAGGATATCAGTAATTTTTCTAAAAGCAGCCTCCAAAATTGTAAGGATAGTAAGATTATACTACATCTCATAGCCTTTACAGGTAAAAAAAAACCAAACAAACAAAACTTCAGCTAAAAACACTAAAAATTAAATCAAATAATTGCTTTATGATACCTTTTTAAAAATTCATTTTAATTTTTAAAAAAATTGTTTGTAGTATAGTTTTTACAATTACATTTTCAAATATATGATCACAAAATGGGAAAAATCCATCACAGTGAACATATTACCGACACAAAAATTAGTTTTGCCTTTGCTTTATAAACAATCAGAAATTTTAAAAAAAATCAGAAATTCACTACTTGTGTCTAATAATTTTCTGAGAATGAATGGACTTTCCAAGGACTATGACTATTCAACTTAGCTAACCAACCAACCTTGTGTAGAATGTTTTCTGTTTTAGAAGAGTAATTATTTTCCCAACAGAGTAGCTATGTCAGATGTATTGCTTAGGTTTCAAAACATAACCAGTTGCTGTGATTTCTTGTTTTTATTTTAAGATAAGACATGATATATTAGACCTGGGAAGATAGAAATGAGGTCTTCTTTTTTACAAAGATTTTTTTTTCACAACTTATCCCCTAAGTAATATAACATCACACCTAATTGCCAAACTTCCTGTCGTAAAAATGTAAACTCAATTGCAACATGATTTTTACTTCTCTTTAAATAAATCAATAAATGTTCTGCTATAACTTAAATGCAATTAAATAAATAAGAAACATGCTTATCTCCTCTTTTACAATTGATAGTTTGAACATTTTTTCTAGAAAGCAATATTTTGTCTGGTTTTACTGAAAGCTTAATAAATAAAACTAGCTTTTCTGCTTCATTAATAGTTAAAGGAGGATGAGTTGCATCTTCTTGAATGTTATATTTTCCATTTCCTTTTCCTCTGTTCTATGAATGTGGTCAATAAACTTACCCACTTTTTATAGAAAATCTTTTGGGACAATTAAGTTAGATATAGATAAAAGCATTAGTAGAACTTCCTTGTGAAGGAAATTTGGAGGAAAATAATCATGAGTAGTGAAAGAAAAAAAAAGATCAGATAATTTCAAAAGGAATTTGTAGTAAAATATTTCAGTGCATTCCTGTGTAAGAAATTCCTGAATTGCATTCTTCGACTGCAAGATGAAAATAACAATTCATAACATTTGTCAGGAGGGTAGAGGGAACTCTCATAAAATTGTATTATAAAGCTTTTTAGATTATACATAAACCACAGCAGCAAAGTAAGATCGTATTTACAGGCTATTTGGAGAATAGAGGGGATAGGTAAAAAGACCTGCTAATTAAGAGCTTGCGAGCAATTTTCTAGATGATTTCTTTCTTTTGCTTTCCATTGTACTGAAACACATGAATGATTGAGAATGTAGATAAAAAATAATAGCTATTTCTTTTTTAAGAAAAGACCTATGTAATTATTTTCAAAGCAAACTTCATTGAAGGATAACACAAGACACAAAAATCAGTGTGTTGTTATATGCCTCACCATGACCCCTATGCACACCATTTCTCTGAACCCTGTGCTATCCTGAGCCAGTCTCATTGTCTGCGACACACCTATCCTCATTATTCCAGTTATTGTGTCAATCTATGTCATTAGTCTTCCTTTCTTGCACTGTTCCTCCATCATTCCAAACTTGACGTCCTTCTCGAAGAAATGGCCCCTTCTAGCAACACACCCAAAGTATGTCAGATGGAGCTTCAAAATCCTTGCCTCCAAGGAGCAATTCCTTTCGCCCTGTCCAAGACAGACATGTTAGTCCTTTTTGGCAATCCGCACTATGTTCAATACTCTTCTCCAGCACCACAGCTCAAAGGCATCGATTCTTCTTCTGTCATCCTTAGTCATTGTCCAGCTTTTTTATGCATAGCCAGTAATTGCGAAGATCATAGCCTGGATCAGACACACCTTAGACTCGAGATTGACATTACTGTTCTTTAGTACTCTGGAGAGGTCCCTGACAACAGATTTTTCCAAGGCAATTAATCTTTTGGTTTACTGACTGCTAATGCCAAGGGTTTTGATGGTAGAAACAAGTAAGTTGAAATTGTTAAGAATTCCAATCACTTCTTCATCTATCATGGTACTTCCACTCGGCCCAGTGGTGAGAATAGTTGTTTCCTTGATGTTGAGATGCAATCGATATTGAAAACTGCAGTTCTTGACCTACTATATTAAATATCTCAGGTCCTCCTTAGTTTCAGGAAGCAAGGCTTTGTCACCTGAATATCACAGGTTGTTGACGAGTGTAACTCTAATCCTGATGCCACATTCCTCCTTATGAAGTCCAGTCTCCCGAATTATCTGTCCCACACATAGACTGAAAAGGTTTGGAGCCAGGACACATCCCTGATGCACTCCTTACTCTATTTTGAACCATGCAGTGTTTCTCTGCTCTCTTCTGATGACTGTGTCCTAGTTGAAGTATAGGTTTCACATGACCACAATTAGCTGTTCTGGAATTCCCATTCTTCTCAAGATTAGCCAATTTTGTTGTGATCCACACAGTCAAATGCCTTCCCATTGTAAATGAAA
Organism: Elephantulus edwardii; assembly: GCF_000299155.1. Lineage (NCBI taxonomy): Eukaryota > Metazoa > Chordata > Mammalia > Macroscelidea > Macroscelididae > Elephantulus > Elephantulus edwardii. The sequence continues at coordinate 490,421 of NW_006399999.1, forward strand.
CACAGATGTATTTTCCTCTGGTACTCTCTCCTTTCAGCGAAGATGCATTTAAAGTTCCCCATAAAGTCCTCTTCTAAATCCATCCTGCACATCTGGCAGTTCTCTCTCTATGTACTTTTCCAATTATTTTTAGATAGTCTTCTGCAGGATCTTGCTTACATGTGTGTGATATTAGTGATATTATTCAATGATTTCCACACTCTGTTGGATCATTTTTTAATGGGAATAAATATTAATCTCTTCCCCTCAGTTGGCCAAGTAGTTGTCCTTCATATTTCTTGGCAAAACCAAGTGAGCACATCCAGAACAGCACCTATTTGTTGAAATATGTCAATTGTTATTCCATCAATTTCTGGGCTCTATTTTTTGGCCAATTCCTTCATAGAAGCTTGATATGTTTCATGAACTTTACTTTTTGGTCATATGTTGTTTCACGAAATTCTCTTTGATACAGTGACTCTAAAGACCTATAGATATAGAGGTTAGAAACTATTCTCAACCATGGGGACATGTGTAAAAACAAAAGGGAATAAAAGGTCTACTTTCATGAAACTTACATTAAAGTGAAAGATGATAACAATAAATTACAACCAAATTAATAAGTAAATTTTATAGAACATTTAAAGCAATAGATAGCCTGGGACACACTCTGTTTACTGGACATGCTCATCGGGGGACCTTACCCACACTCTACTGCAAGACATCAAGGCCTGTGTGGCATGGCCAGCCTGGGAGCATCTTCCAGCCACTGATTCCTTGTTATTTCCTAAATACTGGGGCCAATCCCAGGTGCACTCAAGCAATGGTTGGAGACAGAACAGGCGCCTGTCAGTTTGAGAGGCTGCAGTTTCAGCGTGGCCCAGACTGTAATCCTGCCCAGAGCACTAGCCTGCTGGCCCTGACACCTGGAGATGCCACTGCCCTAACACCCAGAGACCCAGCTGCCGCTCCTTCTGTCCAGTACCAGAAGCACTAGTGTCACAGGTACATTGGTCTTAAACATTGCAGTCTAGCTACATCACATGGGATTTGTTAAAGTCAAGCAGAAGTTGTTGGGTGGAACTGAAATTTCAGGAGGGCTTCCTGCTCCAGGTTGATTGTTGTTCCCAAGGGGGTAGCACCAATATACAGGTCCATCACAAAACATTGCAATACTCGACATAATTAATAGTTAGAACAACCTAACATCTACTAAGAAAAGACTCACATAATACAAGAAAGCAGCAATCTGTCTCAGTCATCATAAAAAACCAAAATAACCCTTCTTTTAAAAAAGCAGATCCAATGAATACTCCAGATAAAGAAAACAATAAAAAAATAGGTTGGTGCGTAGTTATTAGAACAACAACAGAAAAAGATGCAAATGATTGGGGGAAATGGAAGCAATTAGGACAACAAATAGCGCAGAGACAGCAATTTTGGGGGGGAAGATACTGATGAGGAGCAACTTGAACAGCTATAGAAGAAAATGCAAAAAAAAACAATGGAAGAAAGAATTGATAGCAAAGATAAAGAGGCACAATAATTTACAAAAATCATCACAAGACAGAGAGGGTACAAACAACATAGTACTGGAAATAAAAGAAAATCACGAGAATGCAATCCAGAATATTAAGACAGAAATGGTAGAATTGTCCAACCAATGTGCTGGCGGGACAAAAAAAGTAGAGCTGAAGAGATGGAACCAAGAGTTAATGAGCTGGAAGACAAGAGGCTCACTGCAAACATACTAGAAGAAAAGTCAGAGATGAAATGTAAAGAAAATGAAGTGAATATCAGAACTTTGTAGAATGACATAAAAAGGAACAACATGTGTATGACTAGAATTCCAGAACAGGAAAGTGACAGGGAAGTCACTGAGAAAGTTGTAGAAGTATTAGAAAAACGTTTCCCTAATATTTTGAAGAAGGAGAAAATCCACATTCCTAGGGGGTGAATTGGGGAGTAGAGAGGGTGAGGATGGGCATAGGAGTAAGGTGGTTAATCATAGGGTAACTCAAATTAATGTGTGGAAGGAGAAGTGAGTAGTAGAATTGGAAAATATGCACTGTGAAAAACAATATATATGAACTTTGTAAGTAAACCAGTATAAAATATTTTTTATTTAAATTTTAAAAAAGAAACACAACACCAAATACAGTAGACCCAAAAAGAAATAAACATCAATACATGTCATAATAAAATTCTCCAAATTAAAAGGTAAGGATAAAATACTAAAAGTAGTGTGAGAAAAACGGAGTCACCTACAAAGGAGAAACAGATTATTTTCTGATTTCTCAGCAGAAACCATGTGAGATAAAATACAATGGGAAGGTATATACACAAAGTTGAAAGAAAAATAATTGCTGGCCAAGGATCCTATACCCAGCAAAATTCTCCATAAAATATGAAGGAGAAATTAGATCATTTGTAGAAAAGAAGTAACTTAAGGAATTTGTGGCAACAAGAAATTTTAAGTGAAATCCTTCATAGAGAGATGCCAAAGGAAAGTGCATGGACCATAGTAATCAGAAACAACAGAGAAAGAAATACAGCAAAATGGTAACGGTAAAATATGGCTTGATAAGAACCACACTTAATGTGAACGGACTAAATGCACAATTAAGAGAAAAAGGGTAGCTAAAAGGATAAAAACAAAAATGCTCATCAATATGTTACCTGTGAAAGACACATCTAAAAAGTGGAGAGAAAGACAGACTCAAAAATCAAAGGCTGGGGCAAAAAATATACCAAGCAAATGACAGCCTCATAAAAAGCAGAAGTGGCAATACTAATCTCTGATGAAACAGACTTCAGAATGAAAACCACCATAAAAAATAAAGAAGGACATTACATGCTGATTAAAGGATCAATAGATCAAGAAGATATAATCTTGGTCAACATTTACACACCTGCAAAATGTGTAAAACAGTGGTTAACAGAATTGAAGAAAAATAACACCACAGTAGTGGTAGGAAACTTCAACACACTACTATCACTAAAAGACAGGTCAACTCAAAAGAAACTTTAAAAAGATGCAGAAGATCTAAACCATAAAATTAGCCAACTTGACCTCCTTGTGCATGTATTTATTCAACATACTGCACCCAATTAAATTCAGTTCAATTACTTGTCAAGTGCACATGGTACAGTCTCCAGAATCTTTCTCAAATTAGTACACAAAGCAAAACTCAACAAATTAAAAAAACACTGAAATAATGCAAAATATCTTCTTAGAACACAGAGCCATAAAACTAGAGAATAACTACAGCAGGGTAAAGCTTATAAAACTACCCATGAAGAAACTAAACTAAACTCTCTGCTAGAACATGATTGGAGAATAAAAGGAAGAAAGTAAAGGAAGGAAGGAAGGAAGGAAGGAAGGAAGGAAGGAAGGAAGGAAGGAAGGAAGGAAGGAAGGAAGGAAGGAAGGAAGGAAGGAAGGAAGGAAGGAAGAAAGGAAGTTCTTTGAAACAAATGAAAATTAAAATATACCAAAACCTCTGGGATGCAGCCAAGGCAGTCCTCATGGGGCAGTTCATAGCAATAGGCACACACATAAAAAAGGAAAAAACAAGAAAAATCAGCGAACTAACTCAACTCCTTCAGCAAATAGGAAAAATAACAACATTCTAATTCTACATCTTCAGGAAGAAAGGAAATTATAAAGATAAGAGATGAAATTAATGAGATAGAAAAGAAAAAAAAATCTACAATACGACTAAGAGCTGTTTTTTTAAAAGGGTCAATAAAATTGACAAACCATTGGCAAACTTGATAAAAGGGAAAACACAGAAAACTTGATTAAGAAATGATGCACACCCATGTTTATTGTGGCCTTGTTCACTTTGATTAGGCTTGATGGAGAGAAGAAGGCCTATGTTAGGCTTGCTCCTGACTATGATGTTTTGGATGTTGCCAACAAAATTGGGATCATCTAAACTGAGTTGAGCTGGCTAATTTTAAATATAAATTTTTCTCACAAAAAAAAAGAAGTGCAAAATGAATATTTCTTGTAAGGGGAGATGATGAGACTTTGTTTATCTATTTCAGGTTTAGTATCAGGAAAGACAAGTCCCTAAAGAGGAACAAGTAAAGGGTGACTGAAAAGAGGAAAAAACTTAGTGAGAAGAATTAACACAGTGGCTATAACAATGGGTTCAAACATAACAATGATCATAAGGATGGGCAGAATCAGGCAGTATGTTGTTCTATTTCTATTTACACACACATAAACACACAAACAGAGACAGACACAAAGACATATACACATATATACACATATATCTTATTGTTAACTGTATACAATCTTTAAGTAAACGGGTACATGTCAGAGTTTTAAATAGATATGTGTTTAAAATAAAGCCGTTTAGGTAATTAGTTCTAGAGGAAAGTAGAGACTGTAAAATATCTGGAGAAAGAACAAAAATCATACTCTAATTTGGCTCACCTTGACTTCATCGTAGCAACAATCTGTCTGCAACACTATGTGAAAACTTGTGTAACATGCACATGCATGTTTATTGTTGCTTTGTTCACAATAGCAAGGAGACGGAAACAACCTAAGTGCCTATCAACAAACGAATGGATAGAGAAGTTCTGGTATATTCACACAATGGAATATTACGCTGCATTGAAAACAAGGAACTCATGCAATATAATTCAAGATGGGTGACCGTGGAGGATATTATGCTGAGTGAAGTATCTCAGTCACAAAAGGGCAAATATTGCATGGTGTCACTGTTATAAAACAGGACTGACACCGGGGTTGGCGAGAGACTCAGAAAGATGGAGATAAATAATTAATACTGCATTGAAACAGATGAGGGAGAAAACTTTAAAGGGGATATGTGATTAGGTATTTTTGTCATGACGGGAGTCCAGAGCGAAGGCTGCATAGTGGAGTAGACCTGGGGGAAGGGATTATAAAACAATGAAAGAATTTTTCTTTTACTTTTCCAAGAGGGTAGTGTACTGGGCGGGAGTGTTGGGAGAGGAGAAAAGTGCAACAATGAATGAATGGAAATCTAAAGTTTCTGTAAATTTTCATTGAAATTAATTTAAAAAACAAACTTGTGTAATAAGGTTTTTAAAACAATAGATATCTTACCTTTATGAAATTATAACAAAGATAAACATGATATAAGCCCCAATTCTCAAACATAGGCTATTTATTCTGTTAAGAATTATTGGTGCGGTTTTTTTTATTAAGGAAAGAATGAATACCTTTGTAATTACTTACTTATGTGTGTAATACATATATA
>NW_006399999.1:497393-499203 GCF_000299155.1 Elephantulus edwardii
TAGTATTGCCATTTTCACAACATTGAGCCTTCCTATCCATGAGCAAGGGATATTCTTCCACTTCTCCAGGTCTCTTTTTATTTCTTGTAATAATGTTTTGTAATTTTCTTTGAATAGATCTTTTGTGCTTCTAGTTATATTTACTCCCAAATATTTTATCTTGTGATTAGCTATTGTGAAGGGTACTGTTTTTCTTAGCTCCCGCTCTGTATTCTCTTTGTCACTGTAGAGAAATCCAACTGGTTGTTGTATGTTGATCTTGTATCCTGCTACTTTGCTGAATTGGTCAACTATGTTCAATAGTTTTCTAGCTGACTCTTTAGGGATTTCTAGTATACTCATATCACCTGCCTCCTCTTTGTCAATTTGTATACCTCTTATATCTTTCTCTTGTCTTATTACTATCACTAAGACTTCCAATACAATATTGAATAAGAGAGGAGATAATGGGCATCCTTGCCTAGTTCCTGTTCTGAAAGGGAATGCCTTTAATCTCTCTCCATTCAGAACAATGTTAGCTCTCGGGTTTTCATAAATAGGTTTTACTATATCAAAGAAATTCCCCTCTATTCCTATTTTGTTGAGTGTTTTAATCAGGAAAGGGTGTTGGATTTTGTCAAAGGCCTTTTCTGCATCAATTGATAGAATCATGTGCTTCTTGCTCTTTGCTTTGTTAATATGATGAATTACATTAATTGTTTTTCTTATATTGAAACATCCTTGCATACCTGTTATGAATCCACTTGGTCAATATGGATTATTTCTTTGCTGTATCATTGCATTCTATTGGCCAATATTTTATTCAGGATTTTTGCATCTATGTTCATAAGAGATATTGGCCTATAGTTTTCGATTTTGGTGGTGTCCTTTCCGGCTTTGGTATCAAGGATATGTTTACTTCATAGAATGAGTCTGAGAGAATTCCATCTTTTTCTATTTTCTGAAATCGTTTATATATAATTGGTGACAGTTCTTCTCTGAATGTTTGATAAAATTCACTTGTAAAACCATCTGGTCCAGGGCTTTTTTTGGTTGGAAGTTGTTGTATAACCTTTTCAATTTCTTCTTCTGTAATGGGTCTGTTGAGATATTCAATTTCGGTTTGTGTCAGTTTAACTAGATTGTGTGTTTCTAAGTGTCCATTTCCTCTAGGTTTTCATATTTGAGTGTAGTATTTCATAATATTCAAATGTTAACTTTTTAATTTTAGTTGGGTCTGTTGTGATGTTGCCTGATTCATCTCTTATTCGGATTATTTGTGTCTTCTCCTTCTTTTCTTCTGTGAGTTTTGCTAATGGTTTGTCTATTTTATTGAACTTTTCAAATAACCAACTCCTAGTTTTGTTGATAGCTTCAATTGTTTTTTTTTATTTTCTATTTCACTTATCTTTGCTCTAATTTTTATGATTTCAGTTTTTTAGAAGTTCTCAGGTTTTCTTGCTATTCTTTCACAATTTGTTGGAGATGTTGAGTTAGAGAGTCAATGGTCAATTTTTCCTGCCTTTTAATGTGTTTGTTTATTGCTATAAATTGACCTCTGATTACTACTTTGGCTTTTCCCAGAGGTTTTGGTAAGTAGTGTCTTTACTGTCATTTGTTTCAAGAAACTTTTTTATTTCATTTTTTATTTCTTCTTGCACACAGTCGTGTTCAAGCAAGTTGTTGTTCAGCTTCCAAATGTATGATTTTTTCTCTTTTATTCTATTATTAATTTCTAATTTTGTGGAGCTGTGATCTGAGAAGATACTTTGTATAATTTCTATCTTCTTGAATTTGTTGATGCTTGCCTTTTGACCTAGAATGTGGTCTA
>NW_006399999.1:499540-505894 GCF_000299155.1 Elephantulus edwardii
ATTTTATCAGAGATTAGTATCGCTACTCCTGCTTTTTTTCTGGTTGCCATTTGCTGGGTATATTTTGTTCCATCCTTCAATTTTTAGTCTTTCTTTATCTTCATTTTTCAGATGTGTCTCTTGTAGGCAACATATTGATGGATTTTGGTTTTTTTTATCCAATCTGCTACTCTTTTTCTCTTCAGTAGTGCATTTAAACCATTCACATTCAGTGTAATTATTGAGAGGTAGTGTTTTATTGCTGTCATTTTGTTCAATTCTTTTTGGTGTTGTTGCTCGTTACTTTGGTCCATCCTGTTTTCTGTGGCATCTCTGTATGAAGAACATCTCTCGGGGTTTCCTGTAAGGCTGGTCTTGTTTTTACGAACTCCTTTAGGTTCTGTATTTCTGAGAATATTTTGATCTCTCCTTCGTACTTGATGGATGGTTTTGCTGGGTACAATATTCTTGGTTGAAAGTTGTGTTCTTTGAGTGTTCGATATATGCCATTCCATTGTCTTCTTGTTCGCACAGTTTCTGCTGAGAAATCAGCACTTAATCTTATCTATCCTCCCTTATAGGTTACTCTTCGTTTCTCTCTTTGCTTTTAGTATTATCTCCTTATCTTTGGTTCTAGCAAATTTGACAATGATATGCCTTGGTGTTTTTCTTTTAGGGTCTATTCTATATGGCATTTGCTCAGCTTCTTGAATATATATTCTGTCATTCTTCATTATGCCTGGAAAGTTTTTCTCTAGTAATTCTTCCACAACTTTTTCAGTGCCTTTATTTGCTTCTTCCCGTTCTGGGATTCCAATGATGCGAATGTTATTTCTTTTAATGGTATTCCACATTATTCTTAAGTTTTGCTCTGTTTCCTTCATTTTTGCTTCTGCTTTTTTCTCGGTCAGATCTGTGGGGACAATTCTATCTTCTGTTTCACTAATTATGTTTTCCATCTCTTCACCTCTATTCGTATGTCCCTCCATCATGTTGACAGCATCAGAAACCTTAGATTTCATATTTTGGATTGTGACTTCTTGTTTTTCCAGTGCCTCTAATTGTTTTCTCTACATTGTTTTGGATTGTTTTTTTTTTTTTAAGCTCCTCCTAATTTTTTACTGTAGTGTCCTGTAATTCTTCAAGTTTGTTTTTCATCCATTGAAAACATTCAATCATCTTTTTTTAAAAAAAATTCTGCATCAGAATGTTCCATTAGACTTTCTGGTTTCATAAAATCCATTGCTACTGTGTCATTTTTTGGGGGGGAGATATGTTGTTTTGGGTGTTCATGGTGAGTGAGATACCCTGCTTCTTTTGAGACATTGATGTGGAAGAGTTTTTGAAACCTAAGGTGATAGTTGGTTCTTGGTTTGATGTCACTACTTCTCTATCGAGATGTCCAGTACCTCCCTGTTGCTTGAGTTGGCAGCACCAATGTGGTAAGGCCAAACAGCAGTTTGTAATCTTAATAAACTAAATCTTCAATGTTGGACAACTTTTTCAGGTGAGGTTGATAAATGCTATAATTTGGTCTATGTGTTTTTGTTCTTTTCTGTCCTTTTTCCCAAAATTCAATGCTGGTGGATCAAAGATCCAGGGCTGTGTCCCAGTTCAAATCCACTCCCTCTCTCCACTGTGTCTGTGCACAGCTCCTCTTGCTAGCTCCAAAATTCAAAGCTGGTGGGGCCCTCAGACTTCTAGCGCAGGGAACCAATGTGATTTATTTTTTAAAAATTCAAACTATCTATATCTGTAGTTATTGATTGCCATCGAGTTGCGCACAACCCATTGTGATTCTATGAACAAAAGACCTGAGTCCTTTCTATAGTTATCATTTCTCCAGGTTCATAGAGTTTCCAGAGGCATGTGGTTTAGGAAGTGGATGCCACTCCTGCTTCCAAACCTGTCTTAAACTGGAAGCATCACCATACACTGTCCACCATGGGCATCCATTATGACATTTGAGATCCCTATGGCACAAGGTTCAGTGTCACGGCAAACCTAGATTATCTCAGGGCAGCAAATTGACAGAAGAGTGCTGAAAGATTTAGAAGAAATTTCTGCCAAAATATAGTAATGAGAGATTAAAATATAATCCCTTGGGCACAATTTATAAACACAAAGTCTATTCAAGATGTCTTATTGACTGTAAACAAGATGCTTACATAAAAAACAACCAAACAATCCACACATATCCTCAACCAAAACAAGAGCACCATCTAACAGAGTCCAGCAGTTTCACCTAGCTCCAAAATGGAGACAGCGGCTTGGTGTTATATGTGGTTTGTTGTGGTTGTTGTTAAGGGCCATCTAGTATTGATCCTATAAACAAAAGACCTTAACCTTGTTCTATAATCATTGTCCTGTCTCTAAGTTCATAGAATTTCCACAGGTGTATTTGGAAGTGGATGCTACTCCTACTTCTAAGCCTGTTTTAATCTGTGAGCTCTACCAAACATTGTCAATCATGTGTAACCATTATGGAATTTGACACACCACTGGCACACCGTTCAGTATCACAGCAATCCAAAGTTACCTCAAAAGAGAGAAATGATAGAACATCCACTTAGGAGAACGTTCATTACCCCCATCTAACACAGAAAAGGACTCACACCTCCAAAGCAACATGAATTTTAAAAGACCCTAGGCCCACACACAAAGTTCTCATTGGCTCAAAAAAGAGGCTTCCAGTCAATCAAACAATACAGCGCTGTCCCCTATCCAACACAGAGAAGGACTCACCCTTCCAAAGCCCCCAGACCTATTACTCTGCCTCATGCCCAGATGTAAGCACTTCTCAATTATTTAGATACCCTTCCATAATCATTCTATTGTATGTAATTGTAGTTCAAAGTGGAACTCATGGACTCCTAGGGGATCCAAAATCCTACAATGGGGTGCAAAAATTCAAAACTATTTTTATACTAATAAAATAAGTATTCACAAATATTCACAAGCACATGGCATTTTATGTGAAATATAATGAAGGATATTTGCATAACTCATTGAACCAGTGATTTACAAATGACCAGTGTGTGTTGTTAAAAAATCATACATGTGTACACAATCTAAGATCAATACAGGCCAAATAGAATTTTTTAAATGTTTTTAACATTGAAGGTGTCTTATTTTATTTTTTCCATTGTTGCACATTTTCTTCCCCTCTTCCCTTCCCTGTGCCTCTAGCCCTCCCCACAATGCACTCCCTGTTCCAGACTGTTGTCATATGTACAATGTCTAATCATATATTCATTTCGGACATTTCTTCCCCTCATTTAATGCAGAGTTCATTGTCTATCCACTCTTTTCCCATTCCATCCCTAACCTCCTGATATCTATTCTATTTTATAACAGCAATGTTAAGTCTATTTGTCCTTTTATAACTGAGATATTTCACTTAGAATAATGTCATTCAGTCTCCCCCATACTGTTGTTTTATGAGTTTATTTTTTTCAATGTTGTGTAATATTCTGTTGTGTGAATGTTCCATAATTTTTTCTATCCATTTGTTGATGGGCACTTGGGTTGTTTCCATCTTCTTGCTATTGCAGCAATAAATATGGTGTGCAAAGATCTGTTTGGATGGCAGTTCTAGTTTCTTTAGGGTATATTCCCAGAATTTGCTGGGTCAAATGGTATTTTTATTTCCCAGTTTTTGAGAAAGCACTAGACTGCCTTTCATAGTGGCTGTATCATTTTACATTCTCCTATCCACTTCCTAAACATCATGCCTCTGGAAACTCTATGAACTTTGATAAATGTCGATAGTTCTATAAAGGCTTCAGACTTTTTGTTCATAGGGTTGTTATGAGTCATGCTGGATTGAAGAAAATCAACAACAACAAGAAGCAGTGAATAAGAGTTCCAATCTCTCCAAGACCTCTCCAGTATTTGTTGTTTACTGCCCTGTTGAACTTTGTTATTTCCTGGAGTGAAATGATATCTCATACTTGTTTTGATTTGCATCTTTCTGATAGCTAGGAATTTTGAACATTTCTTCAAGTGTGTGTTTGCCATCTGAATATATTCTTTGGTAAAATGATAGACCAGATATACTTTTAACGGCTTTATAAAAACTGTTGTGGTATGCACATCCATGTTTATTGTGGCTATGTTCAAAATAACAAAGAGCTGGAAAAAACCTAAGTGCCAATCAACAAATGAATGGATAGAGAAGGTCTGGTATATTCAACAATGGAATACTTTGCTGCACTGAAAAACAAATAACTCATGAAATATACCAAATGGATGATCCTAGAGGACATTATGCTGAGTGAAATATTTAAGTCACAAAAGGACAAATATTACATAGCGCCACTGTTGTAAAATGAGACTAACATCATGGTTGAGGCGAGACTGAGAAAGAGGGAATAAATAATGTATACTGCATTGAAACCGAAGAGGGAGAGAACTGTTTAAAAGCAATATGTGATTAGGTATTATTATCATGACAGGAGTCCAGAATTAAGGCTGCAGAGTGGAGTGGACTTGGGGGGAGGGATTGTATAACAATGAAAAAAAAATTCCTTTACTTTTAAAAGAGAAAAGTGAATTGAGGGGGGAGGGGTGGGCAGGGAGAAAAATGCAACAATGAATGAATGGAAATCCAGTCTCTGTAAACAAACATTCATTACAATTAATAATGAAAAAAGAAAGAAACCAAAAAAACTGTTGTGACTTGAAAGTTTCAAAGCCAATTGGCTTTCCACTCAACCATTCACACACATATTTTTATACCATTAATGACAATTCCAACTTTTCCCTCTTGATTCTTGTTTCCATTAATTCTTCTCTCTTACCCATTTTCTGCCTTCTGGCCTATAGCTAATAAAAAAATGCTGTTCTTTTGCTCACAATTTTCTAAAGAGAGAATGTCTCTCCCTAGTGTTAAAGTTCATCTTCTAGGCCAGAAAGTTGAGCCAAGGGGGTGACATTTGCTCTAGGTTCCAGTAGTAACTAAGGGCTACTGTTTTAATGATTGTATTAACTTATCTTCTGTGATGAGGACCTTTGTTTTCTTGATGTTGAGATGTAATCCACACCAAAGACTAGTCCTTCATCTTCTACAGCAAGTGAAAGTCAATGTTTTTTACATACAGATGGAGAAATGATTGAAGGTATCAATGATTTAATTTTCCTTTGATTATCAATCAATACCCTTAGTACTAGTAGTCAGGAATCAGGAGATGTATTACATTGGGCTGTCAGGGACCACTCCAAAATGATAAAGAACAATGCTATGAGTCTTCTCAATCACTTACTATGCATCAGAGAGCAGGGTAATGAAGAAGAATGACAGAAAAAGAATTGATGCTTTTGAGTAGTGGTGTTGGAGAAGAGTACTGACTGTTCCACAGGCTGCCAAAAGAACAAACAAGCATATCTTGGCAAAAGGTGTAGCCAGAGTACTCCTTGGAGGCAAAGATGGTGAAGATTCATCTTTCATGCTTTGGACATGTAGCTAGGCAAGGCTATGATATTCTTGGAATATCATAGTGAAGGAGAAGAAAACTCCCAAGGAGAGGGACTGACATGGTGATTTAAGCAATGGAATCTAGGATGTCAGAGATGATGAGGACGGCAAAGAATAGGGCAAGGTTCAAGTCCACTGTTTATAGGGTTACTATGACTTGTATTCAATTCAATGGCGGCTAACAACAGCAAAAATCAATTTCTATTGCACCAGTAAAGCCTAGCAATTTTTATGTCTTTGAGCCATGTTTTGTACTAGTAATCCTGGGAATTTTTATAGTTTGTTTTTTTTTTCTTCACATTTCTAAACAACTCTATCTAAGATATTCTACTATGATCCATTTTAGAGTGATCACTTGAGCACCATTCAGTACTTCCGTTGTCAGGGTGGTAGAGGTTGAGGTTCACCTGGCTATTTTAGTCAATTGTTTATGTCAAGTTGCCTGCGACTCATAGCGACCCTACGTACAACAGCAATAAACTCTGCTTTATCCTGTGCCAATCATATTGACTCTGACACACCTACCCCCATTACCCCAGTGACTGAATCAACACATCTCATAGAGGGTCTTCCTCTCCTGCGCTGTCCCTCCACCTTCCCAAGCATGACGTCCCTCTCCAAGGACCAGTCCCTCCTTGCAACATGTCCACAGTATGTCAGACAAACCTTCAGAATCCTTGTTTTCAAGGAACAGCTTGGCTTCACCCTCTCCAGGGTGAACTTCTTCCTTCATTACCACAGGTTCTTCTTGCTCATGCATTGTTTCATTAAATTCTTCTGTGTATGCAACTGTTTATTTGTTAGATAAAATATTTTAATACATAAAAATAGTCACTTTCCATCTCCTCAAGGTTTTCATATTTGTTTGAGTATAGTTTTTCATAATATTCTAATGCTAA
>NW_006399999.1:507989-511657 GCF_000299155.1 Elephantulus edwardii
AAAATCTCTGTAGATGTTCATTGAAATGAAATATAAACAACCTAAATTAAAAAAAAAGAATAAAGATGAAATTAAAAAAGAATAGTCACTTTCATTCATAGTTTCAGATTTCCACTGATTCTTAAGAAATTAACAATTGTCAGGTTTGGTATTCTATCAATGAATAGCCACATCTTTTAGGAAGTGTTTTAATATTTCTTTATTTTATGACTACACATTTATATGTGATTATTTCTTCATTCAAGTACTATCGCCTTCAATATTAATTACTTCTCAACATTAAGAAAATAAAAATCTTCACCACTGGGCCAATGGACAACATAATGATAACGAGAAGATTGAAGCTATTAATTAATTCACCTTACTTGGATCCACAATCAATACCCTTAATATAGCAGTCCAGAAGTCAAAAGGTGCACTGGACTGGGAAAATCTGAGTTCCACAGCTGCCTCTGAAAAGCTGCTGGAAGGTCAGATATAAGTTAGTTCCGACTGAATGGTGCATAATCACAAGATGTGTGTGTGTGTATATACATATTAATAAACAAATATATGCAGATTTAATCCTTGATTACATGTTTAGTCCATTTCAGACTGCAAAAGTTGATAGGATTCTTCATTTTCTTTATCTTTGAGTTTGGCTCTTACTGTGTATACTTGAATAACAGTTACATTATCAGGTACGCCTTGTATGTCAATAGATAGTATCCTATCGCTCACAGAATTGTACTTCAGAATAGATCTTTAGATGGTCTTTTTTAACTATGAATGCAACACTATTCTTCCTCAGTTTTTTATTATAGTAATTATATAATTTTCTGATTTAAAATGGCCAATGCCTATCTATCACAGTTCCCTAATTCTTAGAATGCTCATCTTTATACATTCCTTTTAATATTTAACAACTTCTAATTTTTCTACATTCATACTTTGTATATTCCACTTTCCCCAAGACCTATCTGTTTGTTCTTTTGACACTCATGGGTATTCAGTACTCTTCTCTAATACCACAGCTCAAAGGCATCAATTCTTCTTCTGTCATCCTTATTCATTGTGCAGCTCTGAGATGCATAGCAAATTATAGAAAAGACCATGGCCTGAATCATCAGGCATGCTAGTCTTCAAACTGACATCATTACTCATTATAATTTTCTAATGGCCATTGATAATGGACTTGCCCAAGGCAGTACTTCTCCTGATTGTTGGTACCAAAGGTGTTTATGGATTCAAGTAAGATGAAATAATTGACAATTTCAAACCTTTCTCCATCTATCATGATATTGCCTGTTGGCACAGTGATGAGAACCTTTGTTTTCCTGATGCTAACATGTAATCCATATTGAAGGTTGTACTATTCTCAGCTATCAATGTTGTGTCATCTACATAACATAGCTTGTTGATGAGTCTTCCTCTGGGTCTTGTGCCATTCTCCATAGAATCCAGCTTTTATAATAATTTTCTCAGCATACAGATGAAATAGTTTTGGAGAAAGGAGGCAACCCTATCACACACCCTTCATGTTTTTAAATCCTGCACTGTTCCCTTATTCCTTTTGTATGAGCACAATTTAGTATTATTTACATTCATCTCAATGTTAGCCATAGTTTGTTATGATCCACACAGTTAAATGCCTTTGCATAGTCAATAAAATACAAACATTCTTCTAGTATTCTCCTTCAGCAGAGATCCAACTGACATTAGCAATGATATCTTTGGTGCCATGGCCTCTTCTAAATCCAACTTGAACTTCTGACAGTTCCCTTTCAGTGTATAGTTCTAGCTGGTTTTGAATGATTGCAGAAATATATTGCTTGCATGAATTATTAATGATATTGTTCAAAAATTTCCATATTTTGTAGTATCACCTTTTTTATGAGTTTATGCCAGTCAATTGGACAGGCAGCTGCCCTCCACATTTCCTAGCATAGACACATAAGCACCTCCAGGGTTGCTTCTGTTAGTTGAAACATGTTAGTTGGTATCCCATCTATTCCCAGGGCCTTATTTCTTCCACGTTTTTTTAAATACAGCTCGAACATCTTCCTTTGTTACCATTAGCACTTGCTCATATGGTATTTAAAAATCAGGAACTAGACCAGCTTTATAACAGTGGTGCTATGCAGTATTTGTTCTTCTATGACTGAGATATTTCACTTACCATGATGTGCTCCAGGGTCCCCTATGCTGTGAAACGTTTTACAAGTTTTTCAGTGCTGCGTAGTATTCCTGGAAATGACTATGCCATAGTTTTTCTATCCATTCATTTGTGAATGAAAATATGACTTCTCTGTAAATGCTTGATAGAATCACAATTAAAATAAACTTTTATTTAAAAAAATCAGAAAACTACTTTCTTAGATTAGTTTTTCTTCTATTTTCTCTCTTTGGAGTGATACTCACCTCTAACTCAAACGGTTGTAATGAGAAAACACTCCTGATGTTAATGGGTAGATTCTCCTACATATTGTGCTATTTTTGTTCCTATGCTCCCCAAATTCTGAACTTTCTTCAGCACTTCAGCTGCTCTCAAGAGTTCATTGATCTCTGTCTTTGCTTGTTTTTGTTCATTTTTCTGTATTTGTACTAAGAAGTTTATATCTTTTTATTTTAAAATTGATTATTTAATGAAAGCTTCCAGAAAACTTGGATTTCCACTCATTCATTGTTGCACATTTCCTTCACTACTCCCATCACTCCAACTCTGATGTCACACTCTTCTTCATAGAGTCCAGATTATCAGATAATTTGTTCGGCATGCTATGTGTCAGAGAGCTGGACAATGACTAGGGAGGATAGAAGGAGAATTGATGCCTTTGAGCTGTGGTGCTGGAGAAGAGTATTGAATATACTGTGGACTGCCAAGAAAACAAACAGGTTCATCCTGGAGAGGATTCAACCAGGTTGCTCGCTGAAGGCAAGGATTCTGAAGCTTCGTCATACCTACTTCGGACAGGTTGCAAGGAGAGACCAGTCCTTGGAGAGGGACTTCATGCTTGGGAGGGTGGAGGAACAGCACAGGAGAGGAAGACCCTCTATGAGGTGGATTGATTCAGTGACTGGGATATCTGTGTAGGTGCGTCGGAGACAGTGAGATTGGCACAGGATAAAGCAAGGTTTAGGCAGTTGTACATAGGGTCACTATGAGTCACAGTTGGAGCCAGAAATACATTTTTTAAATATGCAACTGCTTATTAATAAAACTGCCTGGCTACCTCTTAACAGAAACTTAGTTTTCAAAGTATCTTTTTAAAGTTAAAAATATTACCTGTATCCCATCTCATACTTGTTTATTGATATACACATTGAACTATAATTATATTATTAGAAACTCTATTTATAGTCTATTTGATGAATGTATAAAAACTGATTAAATGGAATGTATGTCAATACTTCAATTCCCATGAACCAAAGTACTGAAGCCCTCCTAGACTGTTAATTTAACAGATAATTTCTGTATACTGAGCAGCAGATGTTCTTCTACTTTATGTAAATTGAAATTAAAAAGTACAATTGGTGACTTTCTGTTAGCCACTGACTGCTTGAACAATGTATGTTTTTGCTCAGTCTATAAGGCCCCAGGAATTGATGATATACCAATTGACATATTTCAACTAAAAGATGCCACCCTAGATGTGCTCACCAAGTTGTGTCAAGAAATCTGGAGGACA
>NW_006399999.1:514347-522574 GCF_000299155.1 Elephantulus edwardii
ATGTCCCAATCACCAGTGTCTGCTTACAATTGTTCCTCTTCCTTTGTATTTCCATGCTTGAAAACTCAACCTCCTTTGCCATCTCTGTTATCTAAATGTTGTACATAGGGTTTTCAGAGGCCTGCTATTTCAGAAGTGGATGGCCAATCCTTCTTCCTAGTCTGTGTGGAAATTATCGAACAGTATTGTTGATATCTATCACATGCAAGCGAGATTCTGCTGAAGATTATTAAAAAATTACTGGAACTGCACATCAACAGAGAACTCCCAAAAGGGCAGGATGGGTTTAGAAGGGATCATTGTACTAGAGATATTGTACCTAATGTTAGATGAATCTTGGCTGGAAGCAGGGAGTACCCAAGGAATGTCTGTGTTTCCTTTATTATGCAAAGGCATTTGACTGTGTGGATTACAACAAATTGTGACAGACTCTGAGAAGAATGGGAATCCCAGAACACTTGACTGTGCTAATGTGAAACCTATACTTAGACCAGAGCAAGGAATCACTGCGTGGTTCAAAACTGAGAAGGGTGTATGCCAGGGATGTGTCCTATCTCCAATACCTTTTCAGCCTATATGCAGAACAGATTATCCTGAAGGCTGGACTGTATGAGAAGTGTGGCATAAGGATTGGTGGAAGATTCATCAACAATCTGTGTTATATAGATGACAGAACCCGGCTTGCTGAAACTGAGAACCTGAAGCGCTTGCTGCAGAAGGTCAAGGACTGTAGCCTTCAATATAGATTGAGGCTCAATACCAAGAAGACAAAGATTCTCATCACTGAACTAACTGGCAGCATCAGAATAGATGGTGAAGAGATTGAGATTGTTCACAGCTTTAGTTTGTTTGGCTCCACAATCAACACTCTTGGCACCAGCAATCAGGAAATTAAAAGACATATTGTGATGGGATAGTCTGCTGTTAACCACCTTTCTAAAGTACTGAAGATCAGTGGTGTCTCTCTGGAGACTAAGGTGCATCTGATACAGATCATGGTCTTTGCAATCACTTGTTATGCATCAGAGAGTTGGACAATGACTAAGGATGAAAGAAGGAGAATTGATGCCTTTGAGCTGTGGTGTTGGAGAAGAGTATTGAATATACCATGGACTGCTAAGAAAATGAACCGTTTCATCCTGGAGAATGTTAAACCAGGTTGCTCCTTGGAGTCAAGGTTTCGGAAGCTTTTTCTGACATACTTTGAACATGTTGCAAGGAGGGACCAGTCCTTGGAGAAGGACATTAAGCTTAGGAGGTTGGAGGGACAGTACAGGAGAGGAAGACTCTCGATGAGATGGATTGATTCAGTGACTGGGATAATCGGGGTAGGTGTGTCTGAAACAGGGAGATTAACACAGGATATAGAAGGGTTTAGAGCTATTGTACATAGCGTCACTTTGAGTTTCAGGTGACTCGACGGCACGTAACAACAATAACAACAACAACACTCATGTAGTGTTAAAGCACTAAACCCACTCCTCATTTATCAACTATCTTGTTATCTAACATTTCACATGTAAAACAATATTAAAAGTTATACTATCTATTGTACACATTAATGTTGAATGTCTAATAGTGATGAACACTGAGGTGTGAGACAACAGGAATGCAGCCTGTGAAAGTTAAGCCTGACTGAGTTAGAGTTCTCAGCAATTTGACAATTATACAATGGTGTAATCTGGCTTTATGTATTTATACAGTTTGATAAGTATGCAATGGTTTATACTCTATTTTATTATTTGATGTTATCATCCTCCATTTTCACAGAATGCTTATTTTACCATAATGACCTGATTTTTAAACCAGAGCAGAAGTTCCTTCCCTCTAAGCACTTTTTGTGTACCACTCATAGGATCCTGCTCATATTAACTTGAGCTTTTGATATTTGAATTAGCATTTTAGTCTCATCCTTCCTAAGATGAATGTCAGTCTTAAAGCATCATTTATATTCTGCATGTGCAAATGTAGGTGTATATAAACCATTCTTCATACATAAGACTTGCAATCAAATTTAAAAATTAATTTATTGGAAGGAAAAATGAATAACATTTCTTATATGTGTTGGCTTAAAGTGAAGTAATAAAAATGCAACAAGGTAACTGGACTTGCCATGATGAGTACTTAAAACAAAGGTGGAACTTGATGCAGCTTGACATAGTACAGTCTAAAGATACATTCTTCCAGATTTGTCCACTTGTCCTTCTTTTCAGATCCTTCATTGTCCTGTTCCCTGTATACAAAAGGCATTTATGACTTCACCAAAGAAGACATTCAGATGGCCAACAAGCACATGAAGAAATGTTCAAAGTCCCTGCTCTAAGAGAGATGCAAATCAAAACAACTATGAGATATCATCTCACCCCAGTAAGAATAGCAAAATATAACAAAACAGCAAGCAACAAATGCTGGCGAGGATGTGGAGAAACTGGAACTCTTGTTCACTGTTGGTGGGAATGTAAGATGGTGCAACCATTGCGGAAGGCGGTGTGGTGCTTTCTCAAAAAATTGCAAATAGAGATACCATTTGACCCAGCAATCCCATTACTGGGAATATACCCCAGAGAGACCATGTCTGCCATCCAAGCAGATATATACACCCCCATGTTTATTGCAGCTTTCTTTACAATAGCAAAGAGTTGGAAGCAGCCTAAGGGCCTATCAACAAACGAATGGATAGAGAAGCTGTGGTATATCCACACAATAGAATACTACGCAGCATTGAAAAACAAGCAACTGATGCAATATTAATCAAAGTGAGTGACCCTGGAGGACATTATGCTGAGTGAAATATCTCAGTCACAAAGGGACAAATACTGCATGGTGCCACTGTTGTAGAATGGGTCTGATATCAGGGTGAGGGTATGACAGAAAACACTAGATAAATTATGTATATTGTATTGAAACAGATGAGGGAAAGAACAGATTAGAAGTGATATATGATTGAGTATTATGGTTAGCACAGGAATCCAGAATTAAGGTTGCATAGAGAAGTGTACTCGGGGTGGGGGGTGGGGGGAAGAGACGTGGGAATTGTATACTAATGAAGGATTTTTTTTTACTCTCTTCGGAGGGGGAAGTGAGCTGGTGGGGAGGGATGGGCAGGGAGAAAATTGCGGCAATGAATGAATGGAAATCCAAAACCTCTGAGATAGATAGATAGATAGATAGATAGATAGATAGATAGATAGATAGATAGATAGATAGATAGATAAAGGCATTTATGCTGCTGCTCTTAGTTTGTTGACCTTAAATTGGTTCCTTCTTTGATATATCTGCCAATATTTTTATTCTTGTTGCCCTTGTTTCAGATTGTGACCTCTAATTTTCACCCAGATTCCTTTAGTACAGCTGTTTAGTGGGCTGGGCTGGATCCCTCCCCTTGGCAGGTATATGGCATATGTATGAAGGTAGATTTTGCAAATTGGTCATTAAGCCAACTCACTCAGAGCTGAGAAACAACACAATGTAGCATAGGACTATGTCACACCTGAGCGGTCTCTCTGAGATGAAAGAAAAATGGGAGATGCTTTCTTGATCCCATCAGTCTAGATGTTTCTTAGCACCTAGTTCCTACTTCCGATATTTAAGAGACATTTTAAATGAGTATCTGAAGTGCCTGAGCATGTGGGGAAACACATACATAGACAATACATTTATACTAGGGGAAAAAACACACCTTAGATAAAAATCTTCCCAGTTGACTACCTCAAGTAGTTGAATCCATGTTTAATCAATGTACTGTTTTAAGGCAGCCTTTTTTTAAGCTTAGATCAGGAAAGGGTTGAAAACCTAAGATTCCCAGGACATCACAGATTAAGCTTTAATGTTGCCTTGATCTTGAAACACATTTACATAGAAAAATCGTACCTCCCTGCACAACAATGGAAACTACAGATGGTAAGTTCAATGGAATAGTTATACAGCTTCTGCTTTAAAAATATGAGTAATGATAAAGCCATTGAACTAAAAAGGAAATGATGGTCATTTGAACAGCAGATGAGTTGAACATTGTAAAATACATAAAGGTAACAAAATTGTAGCATCATCATTTACTTACTGTAAAGTTCTTGAAGTGCTTAGGTGTTGAAGGTAGTTGACATGCTAACGTCCTTCTGCAAAAGATGTAGAAATGGTCTGATTTTCTTGCATTCTATGATATGAATAGGTACGGTGAGGAGATATGTGTAGTTCACTAACTATTTGACTGAAAAGCAATGAGAACAAAGAGTGTAATGTGAAAACTATAACGACGAAATTGTTAATATCTTAAAAAAATATGGCATGTGGGACACCACAGGTACTCAGAAGGCAGGAATGGTGTAGTGCAACAGTTAAGGACTTAACTGTTACCAAAAGGGCTTCCTATCATCAATTCCATGGAATAAAATCTATCAAAACATAAGTAGGCACGCAATTGTTGAATAAATGAGCAGTTTTCAAAAGGATTCATACCTAGTTATCTGATATCTCAACTTTATAACAACAGTGAAAAAACTAGGGAGCTCTGGTGGTACAATCCATAAGGAATTGTACTGCTAACCCAAAAGCTGTACCTCTCCGATGGTTAAAATCCATCAGCTGCTAAAAAAAGATGTGCACTATCCTCCCATTTATAACATCAACAGCATGCTAGAGGGACAGCTATGAGTCTGTTCCAACTTGACAACAATGAAAGACAGAGTGGCTTAGTGGTAAGGAATTGTGCTACCAACCCAAACATATGCTCTTCAAATCCCTAGCTCCTTCATGGGAGAAAGATGGACAATCTCCTCCTGTCCAATTAACTGTGAAAACCTGCTGGACGGAGGTTAGTTATTGGTTCTGACTTTATTGTAACAACAAACAACAACTTTCTGTTTTAATTATGTAAGTCTGGAATTAATGAATATTCAAGGGTGAAGAAAAGTAACTGGCTAAAAGGTTAAGGTTACATGTCAACTTGAGTAGGCCTCAGTCCTCAGTGGTGTGGCAATAACGGTATGATATAATTTGGTATTTATGTGATGATGTTGTCATCTTCTATTTTGTGATCTGATGTGGTCATTCTCCATTTTAAAAATAATACTGATTTTCATATAACTTGGTATTTGGAATCTAACCTTATGGATATGTGAAGAGTAGGTGTATAAACAAATATTCAAAGGTAGTAAGTAGTCTTTCCCATTTAAAAGATGCACATCTAAAACATTTATCTGGTCTGAAAGGCTCTCATTCTCTTTCATAAAGCACAAAATGTTATACAAAGGTCACAGTGAATTTGGTTCTCAAACATCCTGTTCTATGTAAGAATCTTTGATAATTAACAACGTTTTTTACTTTTATCAAGCCTGGAAGAGGCTTTAAATAGACAGAAGCAGCCTTTATAACGGGCTAAGGTCCCAACTGTGGCTGTCATCTGATGGCCCTTAAGAACTATGTGTCCTAGTACTTGATGCACTTTTACCTTAGTTTACTGTGAAAGTGAAATGCTCCCATTATAAAAGTAAAGTTCTATGAATTTGCATGGTCGACTTAGAGGAAAATCCAACTTCATCAAGTGTTAGTGAGTCATCTGGTTATTCGGTATTCACCTCTCTGGTGTAAGGACACTCAACTCTAATAAAATTCGGGGAAGAGGACTGTTTTACTAAGAGATTCAATGCTAGAACATGCATGATGTAGGAGACTAAAGCACAAACAACTCAATCACCCAAAGAGAAAATGAGGAAGTTATTAACTTAAATACTTTTCTCTTTCTGCTCCCTAAACTTCACCAACAGTTCTGAAATAGAAATCTTCTCCCACTAAAAATGTTAATAGAAACCAATAATCTACAATATAAAATATGAGCATGGCACTAAACACCTTGCGTGATCTAACCCTTTGTATAACTCTAGTCCTTCTTAAATTTGTCCACTTGATAAATTGTAATTCATCGTTCAAAACTTTGCTTCGTTACCTATTCTGGATAAGCTTTGCGGTTGCTTACTGGATCTTTACCTATCTATCACTGAAATTTTTTTGTCAAAAGTTACTCCTTTATAAAATCTTCCCCTAATTCCTGTTCACCCAAAATAAGTGGTGAGTACTCATCATACTTTTACATATCTCTTCTGTAGTATCAAACATATTTACATATTTTATCACCATATATGGTGGTGATAAAATATGTAAATATGTTTTCCTCTATTGGATAATAGATTCCACGAAGGTATATACTAGTGTATCTTAGGGAGCCCTAGTGTCTTAATGATAAGTAATTACACCACCAACCCAGATGCTTTCGGTATGAATCCACCAGATGCTCCATGAAAGAGAGATGGATAATCAACTCCCATGTGATTTGTTGTTGTTGTTGTTGTTGCTACAACAGCGCTAAACCCTACTTCATCCTGTGCCAATCACACTGCCTCCAAAACACCCATCCCGATAACCCCAGTCACTGAATCAATCCACTTCATGGAGAGCCTTCTCCTCCAGCTCTGTCCCTCAACCCTCCCAAGCATGATGTCCCTCTCCAAGGACAGGTCCCTCCTTACAATATGTCCAAAGTAGGACAGACGAAGCCCCAGAAATCTTGTCTCCAAGGAGCGGCCCAGTTTAACCCTCTCCAGGATGAATCTGTTTGCTTTCCTAGTAGTCCATGGTACCCTCAATACTCGTCTCCAGCACCACAGCTCAAAGGCATCAATTCTCCTTCTATCCTCCTTGGTCATTGTCCAACTCTCTGATGCATAACAAGTGATGCAAAGACCATGACCCCTATCAGACACACCTTAATATCCAGAGTGACACCATTGCTCTTCAGTACTTTGCAGAGGTCCCTAACAGCAGACCTTCCCATCGCAATGTTGTTGTTGTTGTTGTTATGTGCCGTCGAGTCGCCTGCGACTCATAGCGACCCTATGTACAACAGCCCTAAACTCCGCTCTGTCCTGTGCCAATCGCACTGTCTCTGACACTCCCATCCCAATTATCCCAGTCACTGAATCAATCCACCTCATAGAGGGCCTTCCTCTCTTGCACCGTCCCTCCACCCTCCCAAGCATGATGTCCCTCTCTAAGGACTGGTCTCTCCTCACAACATGTCCAAAGTATGTTAGACGGAGCCTTAGAATCCTTGCCTCCAAGGAGCCACCCGGTTTAACCCTTTCCAGGACAAATCTGTTTGTTTTCCTAGCAGTCCACGGTATTCTCAATACTCTTCTCCAGCACCATAGCTCAAAGGCATCAATTCTCCTTCGATCTTTCCTGGTCATTGTACAACTCTCTGATACATAACAAGTGATTGTGAAGACCATGGCCTGTATCATATGCACCTTAGTCTCCAGAGAGACACCATTGCTCTTCAGTACTTTGGAATACATCTTTTAATTTCCTGGCTGCTGGTGCCAAAAGTGCTGACTGTGGAGCCAACCAAACTAAAGCTGTGAACAATCTCAATCTCTTCACCATCCACCCTGATGCAGCCAATTGGTCCAATGGTGAGAATCTTTGTCTTCTTGATATTGAGCCTCAATCCATATTGAAGGCTGCAGTCCTTCACCATCTGCAGCAAGCACTTCAAGTCCTTCTCAGTTTCAGCAAGCAGGGTTGTGTCATCTGCATAACGCAGATTGTTAATAGATCTTCCACCAATCCTGATGTCACACATCTCCTCATAGAGCCCAGCCACTCGGATAATCTGTTCTGCATACAGGTTGAAAAGGCATGGAGATATGACACATCCCTGTCGTACACTATTCCCAATTTTGAACCATGAAGTGTTTCCTTGCTCGGTTCTGACGACTGCCTCTTGGTCCAAGTATAGGTTTCGCATTAGCACGATCAAGTGTTCTGGGTTTCCCATTCTTCTCAGAATCAGCCACAGTTTGTTGTGATCCACACAGTCAAATGTCTTTGCATAATCAATGAAACACAGATAGGCATCCTTCTGGTGTTCCCTGCTTTCAGTCAAGATCCTTCTAACGTTAGCTACAATATCTCTAGTACCACGACCCCTTCTAAACCCAACCCGCACTCCTGGCAGTTCCCTGATTATATGCTGTTCCAGTCACTTTTGGATAATCTTCAGTAAAATCTTACTTGCATGTGACATCAATGATATTGTTCTATAGTTTCCACACTCTTTTGGATTACCCTTCTTTAGAATGGGAACAAATATAGATCTCTTCCAGTCAGTTGGCCAAGTGGTTGTTCTCCAGATTTCTTGGCACAACTTGGTGAGCACGTCCAGGGCAGCATC
>NW_006399999.1:522749-525267 GCF_000299155.1 Elephantulus edwardii
ATGGACTTAATTTAATTTTCCTCAACTTCAGCTTGAACTTGCATATAGTAGTTGGTGGTCTGTCACATAATCAGCATCTGGCCTGGTTTTCACTGCTAATATTGAGCTTCTCCACTGAGTCTTTCCAAAAATGTAATCTATTTGATTCCTATGCATGCCATCAGGTGAGATCCATGTGTATAGCCTGCGTTTATCTTTCTTATAGAAGGTATTTGCAATGAGTAAATCATTGCACGTGCAGAACTCTATCATTCTATCTCTGGACTCATTTCTCTCACCGAGCCTGTATTTTTCAGCTACTGATCCTTCCTCCCTGTTCCCAACTTTTGCATTCCAGTGGCCCATTATTATCAATGAATTTTGATTGCATCTTTGATCAACTTCTGACTGTAAAAGTTGGAAGAAATCTTCTATTTCCTCCTCTTTGGCTCTAGTTGTTGGTGCATATATTTGAATGATAGTGGTATTCACTGGACTTCCTTGCATGTGTATGGATATTATCCTGTCGCTCACCACATTGTATTTCAGGATGGATCTAGAAATGACTTTTTAAATCATGAAACCAACCCTATTCTTCCTCACCTTTTCATCCCCGGCATAGTAAATCATATAATTGTCTGATTCAAAATGTCCCATGGCAAGCCATCTCATTTAGCCAATATCTAGTATGTCAATATTTATGCATTCCATTTCTTTCTTAACAATGTCCAATTTTCCTACATTCATGCTTCTCACATTTCATGTTCCAATCACTGAGACCTTGAGCACCAATGAGCGTAGGTGAAACAAGCTCTGGGAGGATATAAAGAAAATGGTCCATGAAGAACGCAAAAGATCATTACAAAGGCTGAAAAAGAAGAAAAGACCAAGACGGATGTCAGGTGAGAGTCCGAATATTGCATTAGAGCACTGAGAAGCCAAAGGCAAAGGAAGAAACCAAGAAATCAAAGAGCTAAACAGAAAATTTCAAAAGGCAACCCGGAACCACAAAGCAAGATACTATAATGAGCACAAGGGTGAGGGCGCACAAGGACTAGGGCGCCAGCACAAGAAGTTTTATTTGCTGAGGACTGGTGACGTGGCAGTGCTGCCCAAGCCCTGAATCCCCAACCAAACCAAAGCATCGTGTCCAGGTACATCAACCCCCCACCATCCTGTGCCCCCCACACTTCTGGCACACCCTGGTGGCCTCGCCACAACCCTGCACTCCCTGAAGGTGCTCCAGGGCCACTAGAGACTCCTTCACGCAGCACAACAGCAGCCATGGACAGTATGATTCTGAGTCAGCACACAAAGGCACACCGTAGAGCCAGCCATTGTCTGAAGCAACCAATCGAGCTGCTTTGGGACTGATCTACCGCGAGAAAGGCTGGTAGGATCTTAATTGGGTTTTCTTGGGCACCGCCGATTGTCTGGGAGAGTTCCCAAGGGTGAGCCCACTGGTGGGAATTTGGCTGAGCTCTCTTGGGGCACGCCAACTGCCCAGGAATGAGCGGGCCAGTGCTAATTTGGCTGAACTTTTATGAACACTGCAGACCAGCCAGAGGAGAGTGGATTGGTGGGAATTTGACTTTGTCTTGTTGAGTCCCCTTGGTGCCAGGAGCCTTCCTGGGCAGGGGCCACTGTGCAAGGACAAATGCATGAGCACCACTGGACAGGGACCAGTGAATGAAAACCACTGGGTGGGAGACGGACAGCTGGAACTTAAATAGGGACCCCAATTGTAAGCACACTCAGACAACTGAGGCCTAAGTGAGGTCCCCCATGTGGTTGACCTGCCCTTGTGATCACCCCAACCAAGCGCATGCCCTATCCCATTTGGCTCCACACCTATGTCTACACATCTGGTTAATCAACCTGCCTCTAATCAAGAGCACCTTGACCTGTCTTACCTACAAGAGGCTGCTCTCACAGGCTCTGAACTGACATTTCACTAGAGTTAGACGTTCAGAGAAAAGCACAACTGGGATAGCTACCCAACTGATCTCTAGAGCTTTATCTTCAGATCAAGAACATATCAATGTCTCAAAGAAAGTAATCTGTCCCACACAATACACAAGCACAAATCAAGATATCACCCCCAAAGGATGACACGGTATTGATGGATTTCCTGACCCAGAAAGTCTGAAGGAACTTTCTAACACAGAATTTAAAAGAACAATGATTGAATCGTTTCAAGGGATGAAAGACAAATTTGAAGAATTACAGGACACTACAAGCAAAAACCACGAATCTGCTGCAGAGGGTCAAGGACTGCAGCCTTCAATATGGATCGAGGCTCAGTGTCAAGAACACAAAGATTCTCACCACTGGACCAATTGGCAGCCTCAGGATGGATGGTGAAGAGATTGTTCACAGCTTTAGTTTGCTTGGCTCCACAGTCAACACTCTTGGCACCAGTAGCCAGGAAATTAAAAGGTGCATTACCATGGGAAAGTCTGCTGTTAGGTGCCTCTCCAAAGTACTGAAGAGCAATGGTGTCTCTCTGGAGACTAAGGTGCATTTGATACAGGCCATG
>NW_006399999.1:525367-532269 GCF_000299155.1 Elephantulus edwardii
AATTGATGCCTTTGAGCTGTGGTGCTGGAGAATAGTATTGAGAGTACCATGGACTGCTAGGAAAACACAGATTTATCCTGGAAAGGGTTAAACTGGGTGGCTCCTTGGAGACAAGGATTCTGAGGCTCCGTCTAACATACTTTGGACATGTTGTGAGGAAAGACTGGTCCTTGGAGAAGGACATCATTGTTGGGAGGGTGGAGGGACAGTGCAGGAGGATAAGTCCCTTTTTGAGGTGGATTTATTCAGTGACTGGGATAATTGGGATGGAAGTCTCAGGGATAGTGTAATTGGCACAGGACAGAGTAGAGTTTAGGGCTGTTGTACATAGGGTCGCTCTGAGTCGCAAGCAACTCGAAGGCATATAACAACAACAAGCAAAAATCAGGAGGAACTAAAAAATAACAACAAACCAGTCCAGAACAATGTAGAGAAAACAAACAAGGCATTAGCGGCACTGGAAAAAGAAGAAACCACTATCCAAAATATAAGGTCCAATGTTTCAGATGCTGTCAACATGATGGAGGGACACATGAGCAGATTTGAAGAGATGGAACACAGAATCAGTGAAAAAGAAGACAAAATTGTCACCACTGATCTGCCATAGCAAAAAGTAGACACAAAAAGGAAGGAAAAAGGAGAAAACCTAAGAATAATGTGGGACACCATCAAGAGAAATAACATGCGCATCATTGGAATCCCAGAACAAGAAGAAGCAAATAAAGGCCCTGGAAAAAGTTGTGGAAGAATTACTAGAGGAAAACTTCCCAGACATAATGAAGAATGAGAGAATATATATACAAGAAGCTCAGCAAACACCATGTAGACTAGACCCAAAAAGGAAAACATCAAGGCATATCATAGTTAAATTTGCCAGAACCAAAGATAAGGAGAGAATCCTGTAAGCAGCAATGGAGAAACAAAGAGTAACCTATAAGGGAGAGCAGATAATATTAAGTGCCCATTTCACAAAAGAAACCATGCAAGGAAGAAGAGAGTGGAAGGACATATATCAAACACTCAAAGAACACAACTATCAACCAACCCAGCAAAATTATCCATCAAATATGAAGGAGATATCAAGATATGGAGATATCAAGATATTCCAGAAAAGCAGAACCTAAGAGAGTTTGTAAAAACAAGACCAGCATTGCAGGAAAGACTCAGAGATGTCCTTCTTACAGAGGTACCACAGAAAGCATCATGGACCAAAGTAACTAGCAACAACACCAAAAAGAACTCAACACAATGATAGCAATAAAACCTTGCCTCTCAATAATCACACTGAATGTAAATGGTTTAAATGCACGGCTGGAGAGAAAAAGAGTAGCAAACTGGATAAAAAGCCAAAATCCATCAATATGTTGTCTAAAAGAGACACACCTGAAAAATGAAGATAAAGACAGACTAAAAATAAAAGGGTGGGGGAAAATATACCAAGCAAATGGCAACCATCACAAAGGACAAGGAAGGTCACTACATAATGCTGAGAGAGTCAATAGAACAAGAGGACATAACAATAATAAATATCTATGCACCAAATGAACGACCTGCAAACTATGTAAAAAAATTTAAAAACTGAAAAAGGAATTAGACAACAGTACTATAATAGTTGGAGATTTCAATACGCCCCTTTCAAGAAAAGATAGAACTACCAGAAAGAAACTCAACAAAGATACTGAAGAATTAAATCATACAATAAACAAACTTGACCTTATAGATATTTATAGGCTAATGCATGCCCAAAAAACACAGTATACCTTCTTCTCCAATGTGCATGGAACATTCTCCAGAATAGATCACATTCTAGGACACAAGACAAGCATCAGTAAATTAAAAAACATAGAAATAATACAAAGCATCTTTTCAGATCTTAATGCTACAAAATTAGAAATAAATAATAGGAAGATAAAGGACAAAAAAAACAGGCACTTGGAAGCTGAACAACTTCTTGGTTGAACATGACTGGGTACTAGAAGAAACAAAAAATGAAATTAAAAAGTTTCTTGAAACAAATGACAATGAAAACAGCACTTAACAAAACCTCTGGGAAACAGCCAAAGCAGTAATTAGAGGTCAATTTATAGCAATAAGCAAACACATCAAAAGGCAAGAAAAATTGACCATTGACGCTCTAACTCAACATCTTCAGCAAATTGAAAAAGAGCAGCAAGAAAACCCAACACCCTGTAAAAAGTCCGAATTTATAAATATTAGAGCAGAAATAAATGAAAAAGAAAACCTAACATTGAAACTATCAACAAAACTAGGAGTTGGTTCTTTGAAAAGGTCAATAAAATCGACAAACCATCAGCAAAACTCACAAAGGAAAAGAAAGAAAGAAAAACTACAAATAATGCGAATGAGTGAGGCAACATCACAACAGAAACAATGAAAACAAAAAGGCTAACATTAGAGTATTATGAAAAATTATACTCAAACAAATATGAAAACCTAGAGGTAATGGACAAATACCTAGAAATGCACAAACTACCTAAACTAACAGAAACTGAAATTGAACATCTGAACAGACCAATTACAAAAGAAAAAACTGAAAAGGTAATACAACAAGTTTGGACCAAAAATATCCCTGGACCAGATAGTTTTAGAAGTGGATTTTATCAAACATTAAAAGAAGAATTGTCACCAATTCGAGATAAACTATTTCAGGAAATAGAGAAAAATGGACTTCTCCCAGATTCATTCTATGAAGCAAACATATCCTTGATATCAAAGCCAGAAAAGGACACAATCAAAATAGAAAACTATAGGCCAATATCTCTTATGAGCATAGATGCAAAAATACTGAATAAAATACTGGCCAATAGAATTCAACTATACATTAAAGAAATAATCCATCATGACCAAATGTGATTTATAACAGGTATGCAAGGTGGTTCAACATAAGGAAAGCAATCAATGTAATTCATACCATTAACAAAGCAATAAAAAAGAACCACATGATCCTATCAATTGATGCAGAAAAGGCCTTTGACAAAATCCAACACCCTTTCCTGATTAAAACTCAACAAAGTAGGATTAGAGGAGAATTTCTTCAACATAGTAAAAAGTATTTATGCAAACCTGAGAGCCAACATCGTTCTCAATGGAGAGAGGTTAAAGGGAGAGAGAGGTTAAGAACAGGAACTAGGCAAGGATGCCCACTCTCACCTTTCTAATTCAGTATTGTACTGAAAGTCTTAGCGATAGCAGTAAGAGAAGAGAAAGACATAAGAGATATCCAAATTGGCAAAGATGAGGTAAAATTATCTCTCTATGCAGATGATATGATAGTATACCTAGAAAACCCTAAAGACTCAGCAAGTAAACTATTGGACGTAGTTGACCAATTCAGCAAAGTAGCAGAATACAAGATCAACATACAAAAATCAGTTGGATTTCTCTACAGTGACAAAGAGAATACAGAGCCTGAACTTAGAAAAACAATACCCTTTACAATAGGGAATCACAAGATTAAATACTTGGGAATAAATCTAACCAGAAACACAAAGGATCTATTCAAAGAAAATTGCAAAACATTACTACAAGAAACAAAAACAGACCTGGAAAAGTGGAAGAATATCCCAAAATACCAATCCCATTTTTCAAGGAGATGGAAAAGATAATCTCCAGTTTCATTTGGAATGGAAAGAAGCCCCGAATAAGCAAAGCACTCCTTAAAAATAGAAAAAAGGTAGGACGCATCTCACTCCCTGATTTAAAATCCTACTACAGTGCCGTGGTAGTTAAGACAGCATGGTACTGGTACAATGACATACACATAGATCAATGGAATAGAATTGAGAACCCAGAAATCAGTCCATCTACATATGGTCAACTGATTTTTGACAAGGAGATGAAGTCTGTTAAGTGGGGAAACGACAGCCTTTTAAACAAATGGTGCTGGCAAAATTGGAAAAACTATCTGCAAAAGACTCAAGCAAGATCCACACCTCTCCATATACAAAAAGCATCTCAAGGTGGATCATGGACCTAGGACTAAAACCAAGGACTATAAACTTCATTGAAGAAAAGCTTGGAAGAACTCTAGTAGTCCTAATCCACAGAGTCTTCCAAGTATCCTGAAAAATCTACAACCAGAAGATAAAAGAGATGAATGGGACCTTCTAAGAATCAAACCCCTATGCACATCCAAAAACTTCTCCAAAAGGGTAAAAAGGGAAGCCAGAGACCGGGAAAAAGTATTTGGTAATGACATGTCAGATAAGGGACTTACATCTAGAATTTATAAAATACTTGAGCACCACAACAAGATAAAGGTAAATAATCCAATTGAGAAATGAGCACAGCATATTAATAGACACTTTACCAAAGAAGATATTTTCAGATGGGCAACAAGCACATGAAGAAATATTAAAAATCCCTAGCTCTGAGAGAGATGCAAATCAAAACAACTATGAGATATCATCTCACCCCTTAAGAATAGCAAAATTTAACAGAACAGCAAGCAACAAATGCTGGCGAGGTTGTGGAGAAACTGGAACCCTTATTCACTGTTGGTGGGAGTGTAAAATGGTGCAACCACTGTGGAAGGTGGTTTGAGGCTTTCTCAAAAAGTTGCAAATAGAGATACCATTTGACCCAGCAATTCCACTACTGGGAATATATCCCAAAGAGACCATAACTAACACCCAAGCAGATATATGCACACCCATGTTTATCACAGCTCTGTTCAAAATAGCAAGGAATTGGAAACAACCAAGGTGCCCATCAACAAACGAATGGATAGAGAAGCTGTGGTATATTCAAACAATGGAATACTATGCTGCATTGAAAAACAAGTTACTCACGCAATATTATGCAAAATGGGTGAGTCTGGAGGATATTATGCTGTGTGAAATATCTCAGTCACAAAAGGACAAATATCACAAGGTGCCACTGCTGTAAAATGGGACTGATATCAGGGTTGGGGTAAGACTGAGAAAAACTGGATAAATTGTGTATACTGCACTGAAAAAGATGAGGGAATGAATAATTTAAAACAATGGTTGTCTCCTTGTAAGAAGCTACATTGCAATGTCAAAGGCTTGCAATTTGAATCTACCAGCTGTTGAAAATGTGTGCTGTTTTCATGTTCTTGCAATGGTGAATAATATTGCTATGAACATTAATGTACAACTCTCCATTTGTATCTAAGTTTTAATTTTCTCAGGGTATATTCCAAGCAGTGGAATAGTTGGGTCAAATGGAATTTCTCTGTTTAGCTTTCTGAGGAAATATTAAATTGAATTCCAGAGTTGTTTTACCACTTTACAATCCCACCTATCTCGACACATTCTGTCCAACACTCATTACTTGCTGTCTTGTTAAATTTTGCCACTTCTACTGGGGTGAGATGATATTAGTTAGTTGCTATCAGTTAGTCTTTGGTGAGATTTATGGTTTGGGGATTTACTCTCAGGTCTCTGATCCATCTTGAGTTTATTTTTGTGTA
Organism: Elephantulus edwardii; assembly: GCF_000299155.1. Taxonomy (NCBI): domain Eukaryota; kingdom Metazoa; phylum Chordata; class Mammalia; order Macroscelidea; family Macroscelididae; genus Elephantulus; species Elephantulus edwardii. Next base: position 530,823 of record NW_006399999.1, read on the forward strand.
CACTATGAGATGTAGATCCTGTTTCAGCTTTTTTCAGGTAGCAGTCTAATTTTTCCAGCACCACTTATTTAAGAGGACGTCATTTCCCCATTTAATAGATTTTATTTCCGTGTCGATTATCAGTTAACCATAAATAGCTGGGTCTATTTCTGGGTTCTCAAATCTGTTCCACTGGTCTATGTGCCTGTCATTGTACCAGTACCATGCTGTTTTGGTTACTAATGCTGTGTAATAGGTTTTGAGGTAAGGGAGTGTTATGCCTCCCACTTCATTTTTTGTTTTTCAGAATTGCTTTCTTATTTGGGGTCTCTTTCCTCTCCAAAGAAACTTGACAACTTATCTTTTGATCTCCTTGAAAAATTAATTTGATATCTGGAACGGGATGCCATTGAACATGTGGATTTCTTTTGGTAGGACTGTCATTTTCACAATATTGAGCCTTCCTATCCATGAACAGGGAATATCTTTCCATTTCTTCAGGTCTTTTTGTATGTGCATGTGTGTCTTGCAGAAATGTTCTGTGGTTTTTTTCTTTGTATAGGTCTTTTGGGCATCTAGTTAGGTTTACTCCAAAATATCTAAATTTGTGGTTGGCTATTGTAAATGTCATTGCTCTCTTGATTTCCTTCACTGAGTTCTTTTTGTTACGGTAGAGGAATTCTACTGATTTTTGAATATTGATCTTATATTCTGCCACTCTTCTATATTGGTCTACTAGATCTAACAGGTTTTTTGTTGAGTCCTTGGGGTTTTTTGCGTACACTATCATATCATTTGCACATAGCAATAGTTTAAACATCTCTTTGCCAATCTGGATGCCATTTATTTCCTTCTTTTGTCATATTGCACTAGCAAGCACTTACAAATATCAAATAGAAGTGGTGACAGTGGCATCCTTTTCTGTTTGCAAGGAAAAGGAAGGATTTTTGTAAGCTCCATCTGACATACATTTTTCATGTTGCCAGAAGGGACCAGTCCTTGGAGACAGCATACTTGGAAGAGTGGAGGGACTGCATAAGAAAATCCTGGAGGAGATGGATTGACTCAGTGACTTGAGTAATTGGAGCTGGTGTGGCAGGGATGATGAAATTGGTTCAAGACAGAGCAGAGTTCAGAGCTGTTGTATATAGGGTTGTTATTAGTTAGCACTGACACAACAGTAGGTATCGAGGTCAGAGAGTGCTATGCCTCCCATTTTATTCTTGTTTTTAAAAAAATGCTTTGCTTATTCAGGGTCCCTTTTCTCTCCAAATATACTTGATAATTTCCCTTTGGATCTTGAAAAATGAATCTGGTATCTGTATTGGGACGGTGTTGAAAATGAAGATTGTTTTTGTTAGGATTGTCATGTTCACTATATTGAAGATTCAGATGTTTAATATCTGGGCAAACTATAAGGATAACTGGAATGGGGAAAATTTTTTTCTATAATTATATTTTATTAATT
>NW_006399999.1:533309-534275 GCF_000299155.1 Elephantulus edwardii
TTGCACCATTTTACACTCCCACCAACAGTGAATAAGGGTTCCAGTTTCTCCACAACCTCGCCAGCATTTGTTGCTTGCTGTTCTGTTAAATTTTGGAATGGGGAAAATTAAGAGTTAAAGTTCTGAGATAGGTGACTTGGATGATGTGTACTGAATGAACCCTTTCAGGAACCTGTTACAACAGATTGGATTATTGGATTATTGTCAGGACTGTGGATTGATTAACTGCCATCTTTGAGCTGAGCTCTTCTATTTTTTTAACGTGTTGGTAAAGAGACTTAATTGTTATGTAATGCACACAGAGTCCTAGTTTTCTTAAAAGAGAGATTAAATTTCTAGTAGGATGTCAAAAATTCTCAAACTCATTGCCATCAAGTCAGGACTGACTCACAGTGGACCCTCCATCAGGTTTACAGAGGCTGTAAACTGCACAGGAATAGATATATCATGTTTCTCCCATGGAGCTGCAGCCAGATCCAAACCACCAGAGAAAGGTATCACCTTCGGTTTAGCAGCAAAGCTCTCTGCTTACTAGGACACAAAGTATGTAGTTTGTGTTGTTGTTTTGTACCATCAAGTTGGAATCGACCCATAGCTGACCCTCCATCAGGTTTTCAGAGGCAGTTAATCTATACAAAAGATTGCCCATCCTCCCAAGGAGCAGCTGGTGGGTTTGAATTGCATGTCTTTGGGATTACAGCACAGCTTCTTACCACTAGGCCACTAGATCTCCCTATATAGAGTATTGTTTTTGTTATGTGATGTCGAGTCTCTGTCCTGTGCCAATCGCACTGTCTCTGACACACCCATCCCGATTGCTCCAGTCACTGAATCAATCCACCTTCCCGTCCTGCACCGTCCCTCCATCCTCCCAAGCATGATGTCCCTCTCCAAGGACCAGTCCCTCCTTACAACATGTCCAAAGTGTGTCAGACGAAGCCTCAGAATCCTTGCCTCCAAGGAGCA
>NW_006399999.1:535335-536153 GCF_000299155.1 Elephantulus edwardii
CCTTCTATCCTCCCTAGTCATAGTCCAACTCTCTGATGCATAACAAGTGATTGCAAAGACCATGGCCTGTATCAGACACACCTTAGTCTCCAGAGAGACATCATTACTCTTCAGTACTTTGTAGAAGTGTAGGCCCATTAATTTTCCTGTTACACTTTTTGTTCTGGTACATCTACAGTTTAAAAATTTAGATTTCTTCTATACTTCAAATGTTTTCAAAGATCTAGTACAAACTAGATAGCACAAGGAAAGGCAACCCTTCTGATCTCTCCTGACATATATGTAAGGAGCAGGAAACATGCATAGAGGTGTGCTATTTCAATCTAAACACAGGTACTTGGTGTTCAAAAGCTGAATTTTCATTACAGCTTACAAATTGTAACCCTTCCAGGATATATATTCCTCAGTAAGCTCAGAATAAGACTTATTTTCCATGGCATCCATGCTCCATACTAATAAATTCTGTGTTATCTATTTATACCTATATATTCTTGTTCCCCAATTCAATTCCCTGGCTTCACATTATTATTAACCATGAGAGTGCAAAATCCCACAGCTTACAAATCAGAGGCATTGTTGCTTGACTCATAGAGCTTTGATTTCATCAGTAAAGTAAGAACCAGTAATAACACCTACTTAACAGAGGATTTTATGAATAGTCAATGGGAGGATGAAAATGATAATGATGTTGTTACTGCTGTTGTGTGTCATTGAGTTGCCTGCAACTCATTGTTGTTGCTGTTGTTGTTATCTGCTGTCGAGTCGTTTGTGACTCATAGCGACCCTATGTACAACAGCCCTAAACCTTGCTCTATCCC